>NW_007726627.1:188510-191171 GCF_000696425.1 Galeopterus variegatus | reverse complement strand
CAAAAACAAACAAACAAACAAAGAAACAAACAAACAAAAAAACCAATTTTTGTTTAGCATTAATAAAAAGGAAATAAAACAAAAAGCCAATGGGAAACATTATATGAAACAGTTATGAAATACACTATCTCAAGATACAAAGACAGTAAATAAAAATATATAAGGTCAATGCTAGATCTCTACAAACAATAAAATAGCAAGTTACCATATGATCCAGCAATTATCCTGAATGCATACCCAGGGGAAACAAAAACAAAAGTCCCCACAAACACTTCTACATGTATGTTCACAGCAGCATTATTCATAGTAGTCCCAAAGTAGAAATAACCCAAAAATCCACCAATTGATGAATGGATAAACCAAATGTAGTATATCCATACAATGGATTATTATTCAGCAATAAAAAGGACTTAAGTGTTGATACACATATTACAATATGGATGAACCTTGAAAACATTACGCTAAGTGGAAGAAGCCAGTCAACAAAAGATTATATATGAGGGTATTCCAATACATTCATGGAAAAATAGAAGTAAAAGATAATATGAATCTTTCCATGAACTTTTTAAAGTACCCTGTATTGTATGATTCCATTTATATGAAATGTCTATAACAGGCTAACAGGCACATCTAGAGAAATGAAAAATAGTGGTTGCTTGGGCTTGGGGGCGCAGAGGAGAGAAGTGTGGGGATTGGGGGGTAACTGCTAATGGGTCCAAGGTTCCCTTCGGGGGGGCAAAAATATAAAATTGGATTATGATAATGGGTGTGTAACTATGAAAATACTAGAATGCATTAAATTATATGTTTTAAATGGTTGAAATGTATGGTACATGAATTATTTCTGAATAAAGCTGTTAAATTTTTAAAAAATAAACTGACAAATGGAAATAGAAAAGCTAGAACATCACAAAAATATTAAACAAATCACTTCCTAACAAAGGCAAAACTGAAAACCATGGTATCATCATATACCAATTAAACTAGCAAAAAATAAATATAAATGATAAATGGCTTCCTGTTTCAGATTAACATCCAAAGTCTATATAGTGGTCTGCAAGGCCTGCATGTTCTTTCTTCATTTCATCTGCCTAGATTAAAGCTTTTATTTCCTTGCTTATTACTCTCCCCCTTCTCTTCCTCTATCGTGGCCCCATTTGACTTCATACTGGTCCTTGAAGATTCCGTACTTTCCCCTGTACTGCTAGGGCTAGGGCTCACCGACCCTTCAAACATGTTGTACACACTGGTCATAGACCCTTCACATGCCTAGCTGGGTCACCAGACCTCTCACATGCAGGTCCACAAGCTAGGCAGTTGGGTAAGGACCCTGGGAGCTGTTGGCAGATGACATGAGCCCAGTTTTCAGCTTCCTCAGCAGCAGCAGCTTACAGCAATAGTCTCCAGCAGCAGCAATGGCAGTGGCGGCTGCAGAGGCAGTGGCAACAGCCTCCAGCAGCAGTAGCAGCCTCCCTGTGGCCCCCTCAGGGGCGTCCTGGGGGGGACCTGTGGATCAGAGCCATTTGTACTATATACTCAAGTCTGATAACCCAGGACACCTGGGGGCAAGTCAGACAACCCAGGAACACCTGGGTGCCCACACACATCCACAGACAATACCCAAGGAACACCTGTGTGTACATGCACAGTTACATATTTACATCAAATGCTCAGCAAGATTCCAAACATCCAAGAGAGCCCTGACCATTTTCCTATATTTCCTACAGGGACCTTTACACTAACTCTTCCCCACCTAACTAACTTCTTCACCACATCTGTCCAGTCTTTGCTTCCATGTCATCTTTTCAATGAAATGTACCCTAAATCTTTTATTCAAAATTACAACCAGCTCTTCTTCTCCATTCCCCACACCCTGTTCTATAGCACTTATCCCTAGTTGGATCAATTATTTTTTTACAAAAATAGAATAGGAGCTGAATTTATGAAAATGCCTAGTTATCTGTATCTACCAGATGATTAATGATTTCTCTAGAATCTCACTGATATTATCAGTGCTATTTAGATTTCTTCTTTTATCTTGAGTCATTTTTGGTAAATAATATTTTAGTATGAGTTTATTCATCTCAAACTTCAAATGTAATTGTATAAATTTTCTCAATATGTCATTTCTTCTTAATTTATTTTTAAATTGAAATATATTGATTGTACATATTTATGGAGTATAGCGTTATATTTTGATACATGTATACAATGTGCAGTGATCACATCAGGGAAATTCACAAATTCATTATCACAAAAATTTACCATTTCCTTGTGATGAGAACACTGAAGTTCCTCTCTTCCAGCCATTTGAGAAGACACAATAAATTATTGTTAACTATAGATGCCTTTCATGACTGTCACCACTAGAAATTTTTCCTGTGTAGCTGTAATTTTGTGTCCATTCACCAACTTCTCACTATTTCCTCTTCTCATCCCCTTCCCGGCCTCTCATAACACCAGTCTACTTTCTACTTCTAAAAGTTTAACTCGTTTTTTTTTAGCTCCCACATGAGTGAGAACATGCGGTATTTATCTTTCTGGGACTGACTTATTTCACTTAACATAATGTCTTCCAGGCTCATCCCTGTTGCTGCAAATTCTTTTTTTTTTTTTTTTGTCTTTTTCCGTGTCTGGCAACGGATCGCAACCCTCAGTGTC
>NW_007726627.1:182264-187777 GCF_000696425.1 Galeopterus variegatus | reverse complement strand
CCTCCGCACTTCCCAAGCGGCGCACTAGCGCAGTGCGCCACCGGGCCGGCCCTGCAAATTCTTCAGTTCCAAGATTTCTGCTTGGTTCTCTTTCATTGTATCTATGTCTTTGTTGAATTTCTCCTTCAGATCTTGAATTGTTTTTCTCATTTTGTTATGTTGTCTATCTATATTTTCTTGCATCTCATTGAGTTCCCTTAAGATTATTATTTGGAATTCCTTTTCAGGCATTTCATAGATTTCCTTTTCTTTGGAGTCTGGTACTGGAGAATTATTGTATTCCTTTGGAGTTGTCATATTTCCTTTTTTTTCATGTTTCTTGTATCCATATGCAGATGTCTAGGCATCTGGTGGAACAGTAACTTCTTCTATACTCTGGAGTAGCATTTGAAAGGAGAGACTCTTTCCTGTAGATGTGTTCTATAGTGACAGGTAGAGTGTTTTAGGTTTGGTTCCAGGTGAGTGCAGTACTGTAGTCTTCAGGTGATTTCTTTGACTGCATTCAACGTCAAAGTTGTCTGTAAGTGCCTCAGTGGTCTAGGCACTAGCAGCTCCTTGCTGGAGTGAGCAACACTCGGCTGGTTTGCAGCGGTTGTGAACAAGTTCTCAAGCTCTTGGGAGAAGTGTTAGGGTGCTCTACTGCTCCTCAGCTGGAATGGGCAAGTCTGGGAAGGCTTGCTGGTGCCCTGGCCAGGATCCTGTGCCTCTACTAGAGGTGCCTCTACTGGGGTGCTCTGCAGCTCCTGAGTTTAAATGGGCAACACTGGGTGAGATTGCTGGGGTTGTGGTCATGACCTTGGACATTGAGAGAGACAATGAGGTGCTAAGCAGCTCCTCAGCAGAAATGAGTGACTCTGGGTGGGATCACTGGGGCTTCAGACTGAGCCCTGAACCCCCAAAAGATGTGCTGAGGCACTCTGCCACTCCTCAACTGAAGTGGCTGCTGCATAAGGTTGCTGGGGCCATGGGAGGGACCCTGTGTCCCCAAGAAAGAAGCTGGGGCACTCTGCAGCTGTTCAGCCCCAGTGGGCCACTCTGGACAAAACCACTGCAGTCATGGGTGGGCCCTTGCACCCCCAAGAGAGATGCTGGAGTGCACTATAGCTCCTGAGTTTGAGTGGGCCACTTTGAGAAAGGTCAACAGGGTTATAGGCAGGGCCTTGCACCCTCAAGAAAAAAAATAGTGTTTCTCTGCAGTACTACTGCTGGAGTAGGCAACTCTGGGCAAGGCCACTGCAGTCATGGGCAAGTCCCTGTGCCCCAAGAGAGATGTTGGGTCTCTCTGCACTCCTCATTGAAATGAGCCACTCTGAGTAAGGACCCTGCACTCTCAATAGAGATGCTGGGTCACTGTATAGCTCCTCAGCTAGGGTGATCAACTCTGGGTGAGGTCATCATTTTGTCTGTTTTTGTGGGAGAGACCAGCAGTAGAGTCTTCTAGTTGGGCATCTTGCTCCACCCCTTCTTATTTCTTAAGCATCTATAGTTTTACCTCTTTTCATCCTTTGTACTTTCTAATTTGTTCCACTTGTCTCTTACTTTTGAGTCCATCCTGATAGACATCTGCCAATTTTATTATTCCATCAAAGAACCAAATTTTGCTTTTGTTGACTCTCTCCACTACAGCTGTGTTTTCTATTTTGATTATTTCTACCCTTAACTTAGTGTCCTTTCTTCTACTCTCTTTGGACTTATTCTGTTGTTCTTAGGTTGAATGCACTGCTCATTAACTTTAATCCTTTCTTATTTTCTAGTATATGCATTTAAGGCTTTAAATTTTTCTCTTAACTCTCTTGCTACACTGTTAACACTATTAACTAAACTATAGGCTCTTTTGAGTTTCCCACTATTGTCCGTTTTTATTCCAGGATCCAACCCAGGATACCACTTTGTAACTAGCTGTCAAGTCTCTTTAGTTTCCAGTCTGTAACAATTCCTCACTCCTTCCTTGTCTATAATGACCTATTCATTTTGAAGAGCGCTAGTGAGCTGTTTTATAAAGTCCACTTCAAGTTGGGTAACCTGATGTATAATTAGATTATGATTACGGATTTTGAGGAAGGATACCACAGAGGGGATGTGTCCTTCTCATCAAATGATAGTGCATGCTATCGTGATTTATTGCTGGTAATGCGAACCTTAATCAATTGGTCACAGTGGGATTTGCCAGGTTTCTTCACTGTAACTGTTTTTTCCTTTCCATACTCTGTCCATTAGAAAATACTCAGTGTCCAGCCCACATCCAAGAAGATGAAAGGAGTATCAAAAAATCAGTGAACTATTAAAACCAGCAGAGTAATACATATTTGGGGGAAGATACTTTGAGGGTATGCAAATATACTATTTCTCACAGTTTTACTCAATAACTTTAGCAAAGAATATTCATATATCTTTGACCCATTATTATTTAGAACTGTATGGTTCTGGATTTCCAAATTATGTAGTTTCTAAGTTTTTTAAACTTACAAGTATAACATACATACTGAAAAGGAAAAAAAAAAACCCAAAACTTAAGGATATCATTCAATGAATGACCTCAAAGTTAAAATCCATATAACGGCCAACAATTCAAGAAACAATATATAAATGGAATCCCAGAAGCCATCCTTGTGCCCCTCCAAATTACTAACCTTTCCAATCTCCCCAAAGGTAACCACTATCTTGGTTTCTAACTCTATAGTTTTGTCTATTTTGAACTTTATATACATGGAATCAAACAACGTGTCCCTTGTGTCTAGCTTCATTCACTCAACACTGTGTTAATGCATGGTTATGTTCATTTACATTCATTACCATATGACGTTCTATTGCATGACATACATAATGTACTCATCCATTCTGCTACTGACAGACACTCCAAATTTTAGGCTATTACACTAAGAACATTCTATTCATAGGAGTGGAGATGCATGGTAATAGATGTGCACACATTCAACTTTATTAGGAAAGGCCAAACAGTTTTCCAAAGGGATTGTGCCACTTCACTCTCACCAGCAGTAAAGAGTTCAGTTGCTCCACATCTTTGACAACCCTTTGTATTGTTGGTCTTTTTTATTTTAGTTCTAAAAGGTGTGAATCAGGTTTGTTGCTTTATTTTAAGAGATTTCTAACAAATTCATTATTAGGCTGAACAATTCTCTGAAATTTATTGAAACTAGAATAATGGCCCAATATGCGGTCAATTTTAATGAATGTTCTATGTGTGATTGAAAATAATTTTTATTTCCCACTTTTTCGGTGAAATGTTGTGTATGTTAATTAGGTTAATCTTGTTGACCTGTTATTCACCTATTCTAAACTATTTTTTTTCATCTGCTCAATCCATCAGTCATTGAAAGTTATACTAGAATCTCCCACTATGATCATGGATTTGATGTCTTCCCGGATTTTCTGCCAATTTTCACTTTATACATTTTGGGGCACATATTTTAATGACTGCATTACAGATTCATGACCTCTTTTTGTTTTCTAGTAAAGCACTCTGCCTTAAAATCTATCTCTTCTGACATTAACAAAGCTATAGTAGCTTTATTCTGGTTAGAATTTGATTGATATATCTTTTATTCCCATTCCTTTGTTTTCTATATCTTTTCTATATCTTTGTTTTAGGTGTTTTGTGAATCATATAGGTAGATTTTTCTTTCCACACCAAGTCTTTAAATTTTTGTCTTTTTAACGAGAGTATTTAATCCAATTACATTTATTCCTAATTGTTGATACACTGAGATTTAATTTTACCATCTCTTCATTTGGCTTGTTTTTTCTATTATTTTCTCTTCTTTCCTTCTTTCTTGCAGTATTTCCAGTGGTGAAGAACTATTGATGCCATGTCACTCTATGAGTTTGTCTGAAAATGTCTTTATCTCATCCATACGCTGGACAGATGACGTTGCTGTGTATAAAATTCTGTTTGACGGTTATTTTCTCTTAGAACACTGAAGGTATTATACTATCATTTTCCTTCCACCATTGGTATGAAAAAATCAACTATCTCTAGTTCCTAATTTTGGCCCTTTGCAAACAATCCACCTCCACTGGCAGCTTTGAATTTTAATCATTTTATGATTAAAGAAGTCCTAGTTAGTTCTTTTTACTATCTCCTTGGTCACAATAATAGTATCATCCATACTCATACTTTTCAAACTCATTTCTTGAAACATATGAACATTTACTTTGTATGTTGTAACTAATATCTGCAATACTGAAGCATCTGAAGACTAGATTCTATCCTGTTTTTTTCTGTCAAAACTTAAACTAAGTGTTTAACTTCAGCTTTTTCAGGCTACCCAGGAAGTGTGAATTCAGGGGCATCTGATGGTGATAAATCCAAAGGTCAAAATGTTTTTTTCTCAGGGGGGGTTAGCCAGTTAGCTCTGTTGATTAGAGTGCTGCCTTATAACACCAAGGTCAAGGGTTCATGTCCCCATACTGGCCAGCCACCAAAAAAACAAACAAGAAGAAAAAAAGGGTGGGGCGGGGGAGAAAAATGTTTTCTTTTCCTTTATGTACTTAATTGTTTTTTCTAGATAGGCAACTTTCTTGCCATCTACTAGAAGTAGTAATGGTGGTTGTGGTAGGTATACTGGGATGGTTGTGCTGGCTGAGTTTAATTTTCGTATTCCTACACTGAGGGTTTAGTGTCCTTTTGGATCCCAACTTTATGCAGTTGGGCTTTTGTCTCCATGAGACCATGAAAAGGTAATGTTCCCCTAACTTAGCAAAGTCTCTTAGGGCAAAGTCAGCTTTAGTGTTCTGCTTACTATTCTGGGTTCTGAAACTGGTTTACAGCCTCTATGAATGTTTCTTGCCAGCTTATCCATACTTTTATTTATCTTTATTTATATTATATTTGCCATTTTTAGTTATCTTTAAAAGAAGACATACAGTGTAGACATATTGTCCACCATTCTGTTGGATAGAAAAGTCCTCTAATGTTGGTTTTCTGTGCTTTCTCTCTTCTACTTTTGTGAAATCCTAACAAAACTTGATTTGATTTTTTTAGGGTACAGCTACTGTAGCTATGTTTTTTATTTCATTAATTCTTGCCTTTATCTTTATTTCCTTCCATCTTCTTTCAGTTTAGGCTACTCCTTTTCTAATCTTTTAAACGTGATGCTTAGTCATCATATTAACATTTCTTCTTATCAAAGTGCATATAAACTTCCTAATAAAAACTGCTTTAGTTGCAGATTACAAACACTATGTTGAATAGGAGTGGTGAGAGCGGGCATCCTTGCCTGGTTCCTGTTCTTAAAGGAAAAGCTTTCAGCTTTTCCCCATTCGGGATGATATTGGCAGTGGGTTTATCATATATGGCTTTAATTATGTTGAGATACTTTCCATCTATATCTAACTTATAGAGGGTCTCTGTCATGAATGAATGTTGAATTTTATCAAATGCTTTTTCAGCATCTATAGAGATGATCATATGGTCCTTGAGTCTGACTTTATTATATGGTGTATCACATTTATTGATTTGCATATGTTGAACCAACCTTGCATCCCTGGAATGA
>NW_007726627.1:178443-182031 GCF_000696425.1 Galeopterus variegatus | reverse complement strand
ATATTATATTTGCCATTTTTAGTTATCTTTAAAAGAAGACATACAGTGTAGACATATTGTCCACCATTCTGTTGGATAGAAAAGTCCTCTAATGTTGGTTTTCTGTGCTTTCTCTCTTCTACTTTTGTGAAATCCTAACAAAACTTGATTTGGTTTTTTTAGGGTACAGCTACTGTAGCTATGTTTTTTATTTCATTAATTCTTGCCTTTATCTTTATTTCCTTCCATCTTCTTTCAGTTTAGGCTACTCCTTTTCTAATCTTTTAAACGTGATGCTTAGTCATCATATTAACATTTCTTCTTATCAAAGTGCATATAAACTTCCTACTAAAAACTGCTTTAGTTGCAGATTACAAATTTTTATATGTATTTTTATGGCCATTCTATTATAACTATTTCTATATTTCTATTTGACTTTGTTAACCCATGAATCCATAAGAATAATAATTGCAATGACCTAAAATATGTCAATTATGTTTAAATCTGTGAGCACATATTACTACTTTAAAAACTAAACGAACAAAAACACCCTCAACTCTGCTGGTCATCTCTGATAGATACTAGGATACAGATCATCGTTTCAAAACTGGTTAAAAAAAAAAATCCAGTACTTATCCATCTTTCTGATATGGGCCAAGGGTAAGCACATAACAAATAGCAGTGATGAGGGAGGAGGAAAGTTTCTCTTTATGGGGTATTCCAATAAATAAATAAATAAGGAATAGTATAATTAGATTATAATATTTTTGCAATTCCTAATCAAATAATGAATCTAGACGATGATCATGAATTACTAACACTTCAAAAAGTTCATTAAAAGATTCGTATTATCTTTCATCTATTTTTCCGTGAACTTTCTGAAGTATCCTACAGTACAATAAAAAAGAAAAAACGAGACGTTACGTGCCTCCTGATATATCACCCACCCATGATGAATCCCTCCCCCACCAAACAATTAGATCTCATAAAAAACTACATCTAATTAGCTATTTACAGGAAATAAAGGAACCAAAGAAATTTGTTCAAGTACACAATGGGAATGGAAGATACAAAAATCAGACAGTGAGGAATTCTATAAATGACCTTTTTTTTTGGAACAGTTGCAAAGAAAGGAAACAATGATTAAAACAGACTTCAAAAATATATTCACCAATTACAATATATGGTCCATGATTCAAACAAACTAACAGCAAACAAATTATGATACAAATGGAAAACATAAAAATTGACAGAGTATTTGAACAGTATTAAAGAATTCTACTTAACTTTTCCAAAAGTAATAATGGTATAGTGGTTATGATTTTTAAAAGAGTTCTTAGCTTTTAACCTTCACCTCTTTTTTTTTTGTTTTTGGTGGCTGGCTGGTATTGGGGATCGAAACCCATGACCTTGGTGTTATAAGTCTCTAACCAAGCTTTTAGAAATACATGCTGAAATATACAGATTAAGTGATATGTCATTTCAAGTTGTCATCAAAATAATTCAATGGGGATGGCTGAGAATAAAAGATAAAAATTGTTAAACATGTGACAGAAATATAGAAGATAATTATACTATTCTCTCTACTCATGGATAGTGTTTAATATTTCCCATAGTAAAGTATTATTGAATCTGAGATAAATCCCTATATGAAACTCATTTTTTGGATTTTTACAATTCCTGTTTAGTCATATTCTGAAAAGATTACCTTGTTTCCTTTCCTCTCAAATTAGGATTCTGATATTCCATCCTTATGATATTGATTCCTTCCATTCAAGAAAAATGTCTCTCTCATTTATTAAAACCTTCACTTATATCCCTCGATGATGTTTTATAATTTTCTCTAGATAGGGCCACTACATTTCTTTCCATCTTTTTTTTTTTTTTTTTTTTTTTTGGCAGATGGCCATTATGAGAATCCAAACTCTTGACCTAGAGAAACTCTAGGTCTAACTTATCACCACGCTCTAACCAACTGAGGTAACTGGCTAGCCCCTACACTTCTTAATAAAAGTTAATCCTAGGTATTTTATGATTGTTTGCTATTGCAAATATGATTTTTGACATTATGTTTTATAAATGGTTGATAGGTATGAAAATTTTTTTATATATATAAAAAATACATGTATATTTTATTTGCCTTATTTATTGGATCTCATAATTATTCATTTGAATCTTTTCCCACCACACAATGATATTTTAACCATATGCATCTATAATAAACCTCACAAAAATTAAATGTACAATATGATGATTTTAAACAAATACATATAATCATGTAACCACCAGGACAACCACCAAAACATTTACTCATGATCCTTTGTAGTCTATCTGTACTTGGCCCACTGGCAACCACTAAACTTTCACTTATTATATGAATTTTGAAGTTCATTCATGTTTTAAGTATCAGTAGCTTGTTCCTTTTTATTGCATTTTAAGATATACCACAATTTGTTTATCCATTTATCCATTAATGGACATTTAGGATGTTTCCAGGTTTGGGCTAATCAGCATAAAGCTCTGTGAATATTTACACTCAAATATTTGTGTGGGTATATACCTTCATTTCTTTTGGGTAAATACCTACAAGAGGAACTGCTGGATAATAAGTTAAATGTTTGTTTAACTTTATAAGAAACTGCTAAACTGTATTCCAAAGTGGTTATACCATTTTGCAGTCCCACAGTGATGTAAGACACTTGCATTTGCTAAAGACCTCCATTTAAGCACTGCTATAGCTATAGCCTATACATGTTTATGCAGTGTATTTTCATTTTCATTTAGTTCAAAATAGTTTTTAAATATGTTAAATGTTTGCTTTCTTATTTGACCAATAAATTATTAAGAAGTATGCTAAAAATTTCCAAGTACTTGATAATTTTTCCAGATATGTTTCTGTTTCTAGTGTCTAGTTTAATTTCATTGTAGTTATAATCTCTATGATTTGGGTACCCTTAAATGTACTGAGACTTCTTTTTATACCTTAAGTCCATGATGTTCCATATGCATTTGAATGTAATTTGTACTTTGCTGTTTTTAGATAGTGTGCCCTATTCTACGAGTGTTAATAAAATCAAGCTGGTTGACACTTGTTCACATCTTCAACATCAATGCTGATTTTCTGTCTACATATTCTATCTATTACTGAGAGAAGACTGCTAATATATCCAACTACAATTGTAGACTTGTCCTTCATCTTTCAGTTCTATTGATCTTTATTTCAGGCTCTATATTTGTTTTTTATTTTTATTTTTTTATTTTATTTTGTTGGTATACAATGTGGTTGATTATTGTGGCCCATTACCGAAACCTCCCTCCTTGCTCCCTCTCCCCCCTCCCACCCAACAATGTCCTTTCTGTTTGCTTGTCGTATCAACTTCAAGGAATTGTAATTGTTATGTCTTCTTCCCTCCCCGGTTTTTCTGTGTGTGTATGTGAATTTATTTATTTATTTTTAGCTCCCACCAGTAAGTGAGAACATGTGGTATTTCTTTTTCTCTGCCTGACTCGTTTCACTTAATATATTTCTCTCAAGGTCCATCCATGTTGTTGCAAATGGCAGTATTTCATTCGTTTTTATAGCTGAGTAGTATTCCATTGTGTAGATAT
>NW_007726627.1:176728-177443 GCF_000696425.1 Galeopterus variegatus | reverse complement strand
ATTGGGTTGCTTGTTTTTTTCTTGTAAAGTTGTTTGAGTTCCTTGTATATTCTGGATATTAATCCTTTGTCAGATGTATATTTTCCAAATGTTTTCTCCCACTCTGTTGGCTGTCTTTTAACTCTGTTAATTGTTTCTTTTGCTGTGCAGACACTCTTTACTTTGATATAATCCCATTTGTTTATTTTTCCTTTGGTTGCCCGTGCTTTTGGGGTCATATTCATGAAGTCTGTGTCCAGTCCTACTTGCTGAACTGTTTCTCCTATGTTTTTTTTAAGACGTTTTATTGTTTCAGGGTGTATATTTAATTCTTTAATCCATTTTAAGTTGATTTTAGCGTATGGTGAAAGGTATGGGTCTAGTTTCATTCTCCTAAATATTGATATCCAGTTCTCCCAGCACCATTTGCTGAAGAGGCAAGCCCAGTGTATAGGCTTGGTGCCTTTGTCAAAGATCAGATGGCTGTAGGTGTGTGGGTTAATTTCTGGATTCTCTATTCTATTCCATTGATCAGTGTGTCTGTTTTTATGCCAGTACCATACTGTTTTGGTTATTATAGCTTTGCAGTATATCTTAAAGTCAGGTAGTGTTATGCTTCCAGCTTTATTTTTTTTTTGCTCAGCGTTGCTTTGGCTATGCATGGTCTTTTGTTAATCCATATAAATGTCTGGATAGTTCTTTCCATTTCTGAGAAAAATGTCATTGGAATTTTGAT
>NW_007726627.1:175417-175622 GCF_000696425.1 Galeopterus variegatus | reverse complement strand
ATCCTTTCACTCTTAGTCTATGTGAGTCTTTATGGGTGAGGTGTGTCTCTTGAAGGCAGCACATAGTTGGGTCCTCCATTTTAATCCAGTCAGCCAGTCTGTGTCTTTTGATTGGGGATATTTAAGACTAAGAGTATTTTACACTAAGAGTTGTTATTGAAAAGTGTTGATTTATTCGTAGCATTTTATTGATTGTTGTTTGGTT
>NW_007726627.1:173082-173908 GCF_000696425.1 Galeopterus variegatus | reverse complement strand
TTGATGTTTATTCATTGTGGCAGGGGGTTTCACAGTCCATAGGTTTGACACTATTGTCTAACTGACTAAGATGTTGCTGGGGTTGCCAATTTGGTATGGCTACCTCAGTGAGTGCTCAGCTGGCCACTAGTGCCTTGCGTGTGTGGTTGCCTTGGGTCTTGGGCCTCTTCGGGGAGGCACCTCTCTGGTCAGCTAGGACTTGGCCAGGCTGCTGGGTCACAGGGTGGTATCGCAGGGTGTGTGGTCTCTGCAGAGTTTCCACCTCCCCTGCTGGACGTCTGCTGTTCCACGTGCACTGGGCCAGGCTGGTGGGATGCATGGAGGCACTGCAGAGCATGTGGTGTCTGCGGAGCTTCCCCTTTCCCTGCTGGATGTCTCCCTGCTCCGTGCGCACTGGGCTGGGCTTGGGATGGAGCCGTGTGGCAGCGGTGAAGCCTACCTGCTTCTGGATTGCGTGGCGGCGGCCCCCCCACACAGGGTGTGTGGTCTCTACGGAGCTTCTGCCTCCCCCGCTGGACATCTCCCCACTCTGCGTGCACTGGGCCGGGCTGCTGGATCGCACTGTGGCGGTGTGGTCCCCGTGGAGTTCCCGCCTCCCCTGCCGGACATCACCCTGCTCCGTGCGTACCAGGCCGGGCTGGGAATGGAGCCGGGTGCCTGCGGTGAAGCCTACCTGCTGGATTGCACAGTGGCGGCCCCACAGGGTGTGTGGTTTCTGCGGAGCCTCTGTCTCCCATGCTGGATGTCTCCCCACTCCGTGCACACTGGGCCGGGCTGGGAATGGAGCCAGGTGGCAGCAGTGAAGCCTATCTGCTGGATCGTGCGA
>NW_007726627.1:170876-172533 GCF_000696425.1 Galeopterus variegatus | reverse complement strand
TTGATGTTATGTTTTTATAGTTGTAAATCAGTTGATTTGTGGGAGACAGTGACACTAGGGACCATCTATTCAGCCATCTTGACTGGAAGTCCAAGAAATTTCTAAACAGCAAAGCATTAAGCAAGCTGCATGGCTACTTGTAACAGCCTGTGCTAAGTTATGGTGGCAAAGGCGTGACCTCCCGTGGCAGCCCCTCCAGACTCGTCAGCAGTTTTGGAGGCTGAGAAGTCCAAGGTCCAGGGGGCACATCTAGTGAGGGTCTTCTTCTTGGTGGGGATTCTGCAGAGTCAGTTTCTGAGGCTGTGAAGTCCAAAGTCCTGGGAACATGTCTGGGAAGGTCTTCTTTGGTAGTGCCTTTACAGCAATGCAGAGGTCTCACATGGCAGAAAATCTCAGGCTCTTTATTTGAAGCTCTATTAGTATGTGCATACATCTTTTGGATTTTTATGTTATTTGATTAACTGATCCATTTATTATTATAAAATCTCTAGTCTTGTTCTCAAATTTACTTTTTCTTACATTACTATGGCAACTGCAACATTCTTTGCATTTGTATTTTCATGGTATTTTCTTCTTCACTCATTTAATTTTCAACTTTTCTGGGTCTACTTATTTCATGTTATTTTATTTTTTGTGTGGCTGGCTAGTACAGGAATTGAACCTTGGACCTTGGTGTTATCAGCACCATACTCTAACCAATAAGCTATCTGGATAGTCCTAGGCCCTTAGATTTCAAGTAGGTCTGTGGTAGCCATCATAGAGTTGGGTCTTTGTTGTAATCATTCTGATAATCTCTGTCTTTTTGTTGGAACATTTAGGCCATTGCAATTATTGCTATGGCTGGGTTAAAATATACTATCCTGGCTGGCTGGTCAGCTCACTTGATTAGAGCATGATGCTGATAACACCAAGCTCAAGGGTTCAAATTCTCTTACCAGCCAGCATCAAGAAACAAAACCAAAAACTATTACCTTTATATTTGTGTTCTGTCACTTAAAAAAAAATCCTTTCTACTCCTGCCTCTTTTTTGTGCAATTAAATTTTTTTATAATTGCATTATACCTCCAGTGTTGGCTTAAAGTGATAACTTTATCTTTTTCATTCATTCATTCATTCACTCACTCCACTCTCTGTATGTATATATGTATTTTAGTGGTTACTCTACTGCAGGAATCAGCAAATGACAGCTCACAGATCAAGTGAATATGTCTAAACTATATACTTGGATAAGTGTTGACATATATGTATATATGAGGGTACTTTTTGAAGTATCAAAAAGTTCACGGAAAAATAGAAGTGAAAGATAATACGAATCTTTCCATGAACTTTTTAAAGTACCTTTCTACACATGAAACCATCAACATAATCAAAATAAAGAACTGGGTCGGCCCCGTGGCTCACTCAGGAGAGTGCGGCACTGGTAGCGCTGAGGCCGTGGGTTTGGATCCTATATAGGTGTGGCTGGTGCACTCACTGGCTGAGCATGGTGCAGGCAACACCATGCCAAGGGTTGCAATCCCTTACCGGTAAAAAAAAAAAAAGAACTTATCTGTTACTCCCCAAAAGCTTCCTCACGTCCCTTTGGTATGCTCTCTTTTGTGCCCCTACTCACTATTTTCAACCCCAACACACAAAAAATTTTGACCAGATGCTGGGC
>NW_007726627.1:169327-170141 GCF_000696425.1 Galeopterus variegatus | reverse complement strand
TTGTGCCCCTACTCACTATTTTCAACCCCAACACACAAAAAATTTTGACCAGATGCTGGGCGTTGTGAATTTTACTTTGTTGGTGCTGGATTTTGTTGTATTCCCTTAAAGAAGGCTAGACTTTCATCTAGCACACAGAGAAGTTATTTTGTATTAATGTGATTTGATGTTTGCTTTTAATTTTTGTTAGGGTGGGTCCAATGCAGCCTTTAGTCTTAGACTAATTTAGCCCACTGCTATTTAGCCACTCTGCAATCTCTACCCAGTGCCCCATGTCTCTCCATTCTGGCTAGTGGAAACACAAACTATTCTCAGCCTAACATGAGCTCTGAGAATTGTTTGTCCTGTTGCTTTCTTTCCCCAGCTTTGTGGTATTTTATATAATGCACAGTCAATCAGAATTCAGTCAAAGATTTGAGGAGACCCCATTAGAAAACTCTAGAGTTTGCTCACTCTTGCTTTCTTCTCTCCTTCTCTCTCACTGTAGCTCCCTCCTCTCTAGTATTCCTTACAAATTCTAGCCACTTACACCTCAATGAACATTTTTCTTCTGTCTCATCAACTCAGACATACCACTAGACTATGTTTGGGTCCTTCTCCCTTCCCTGCAGATGGTGTAATCTCAGGGCTCACCTCCTCTTTTTCCCTTCGATTAGGCATTACAGTTCTCCACTGCCTGTTTTCCAATGTCTGAAAACAGTTGTTCCATAGATTTTGTCCAGTTCTTTAATTATCTACTCTTAGAAAGCAATTTCTGGGCCAGCCCGTGGCTCACTCGGGAGAGTGTGGTGCTGATAACACCAAGGCCACGGGT
>NW_007726627.1:161920-169146 GCF_000696425.1 Galeopterus variegatus | reverse complement strand
CAAGCCAAGGGTTGAGATCCCCTTACTGGTCATCTTTTTTAAAAAAAAAAAAAAGAAAAAAGAAAAAAGAAAGCAATTTCTGTAGTAGCTAATCTTTCATGTACAAAAACAGAAGTCAGTTGCATCTTTCAAAAACTATCCATGTGATTTCAACATCCTGAATTTTAGGCAGAATATCGCCTTGTTGAGCCTATTTCATCAATATCTCCCTTTCTCTAAAGGCACAACATTTAAAATTATGACCCAACTGACTAACCTCAAATCACGCAATTCTATTCTTCTACATCTTGAAGGAGCTGTCTGAGATTCTGGTTCTATGATTAAGTAGAAGTTGATAGTATTATGTCTACCAGCCTTAGCTCCAGAGATCAATGATGACATGAGGATGCTGAAAACTGCAAAACGTATGTAGAATAAATAGTCATTTCACACACTCACTGCTTCATTGTCATGGCCTTAGGAGATTGATTCTCTCAAAATTTAATGTGAACATGTTAGGCAAATGTATTTATTGTGTATGTCAAAGAAAAGTATTGAAATATAAGGAAGTGTTGGTTTGCATGTATTCATTATAATATCTTTATCTCAAACAGTTCCACAAAACTTAACTCCCATGGCCTTCCAAAACGAAAGAATGAGCTTTGCAAGCTTTATAGAATCATTTAAAATTAATCATTTATGAATGATTATTTTCCTGTCCATCCTGTTTGCTCAGATGGTATATTCTTTAACAAGAGAAGTTAATTGCTTTTAATTTTGTAAAATGCCACAAGCATTATGGATATGAGTGTTTATTAAGAATTAAATGGAGACACCCCCCCCCTTCCACAACCAGGCACACTGCGCCAGTGCCTCGGGGCCCGTGCTGGGACCCAGGGTATGCAGAAGGATACCGGACTCTCTTCCCACAACCAGGCACACTGTACCAGCACCTCGGGGCCTGCCCTGGGACTCAGGGAAAGGAGAAGGGGACCAGACCCCCCTCCTACCACCAGGCACACCACACCAGTGCCTTGGGGCCTGCCGCGGACCTGAGGCATGGAGAAGGGGATTGAAACCCCCTCCCACAACCAGGCACACTGCGCCAGTACGTCGGGGCATGCCTAGGGACCCAGGGTAAGGAGCTGGGGACTAGACCCCCTCTCCCACAACCAGGCACACTGCCAGCACCACGGAGCAGGCCAAAAACATCTCCTCCATGTGGGTGGCCCACCACAGCCACCACAAAAACCCTGGCTGCCGTGAAGGTGGCTAGATGCCACAACCACCACACAGATGGTCCATCAGCCACTGGAGTGAGTTGACACAAGGAGAGTCACCAGCAGAGATAAAGAAAGGAGAGGATGTCTGTCTCTATGATAGTATTGGGGGACCTGATCACACCTCTCAGCATTGGACAGATCATTTGGGCAGCAAATCAACAGAGTAACCATTATTCTTTCAGAGGGTGAGAAGAAATCTAGGGTGATTAGAGGGGGGAGGGGGAGAAGAAGGGGGATGGAGCAGGATTGGACAAGGGGCATAAAGAATAATTACAATTTGTAACAATATATATGCTGGTAATATTGATTTGATCAACATATCTCACTGTTGAACCCCCCAAAAATGTATAATCAATTTTGATTCAATAAAAATTTTTTTTAAAAAAAGAATCAAATGGAGAGATTGATATGGTGGCTTATCTAGGTGAAGAAAAGCTAAATATCTCCTCCCCAACAATACAGTGTTAATAAAGGATTTCTTCTGAGGTATATATTATTTAGCCTGAAGTATAGTACCCTGTAAATCTAGAAAAGAAGACCAAAATCATTAGAGAGAAAGAGAGAGAAACAAAACATTAAGAAATCAATAAATAGCATTAAGAATGATAGTTTCACTCTATTCAAGGTCTGAGCATGCTTTTTGAAAAAAAGACACTACTGTGCTATGAATATTAATTATTTCAAGTTACTAGTATACCATAATAGAGATAATACCAGTTCTTGAATTAAATAGAGTATCTCCCTCTCACTTTCTCTTTCAGTCTTACTCTCATTCTTTAGTGAATGTAGGTCAAGTCATATCATTCCTAATTTCACTCAAAATTAACTAAGATTGCTGTACTATTTTCTAACCCAACACCAACTACAACACAAATTCATTCCAAGCATCCTAAGAATAACCATATCTACAGCACAGTTTGGTGCTGCAAATTAGCATCACTCTATCTTCTTCAACACTGTGAAATAAGGTTAAGTCACAAATGAAAGATCTCAGAATGTAAGCAAAGTTTTATTTACTTATTTATTTTTTAAAGTTCACTGGGAAAATACGGAAGTTTATTTTAACTAATAGATAATACATTTGTTGATGGTCCCACCTGGAAAGTAAGCTAAGTTTTAAATGCAGTGCAATTATAAAGATATCTCTCATGTCTAATCAAGAGAAAATCCTTGTTTGTAGCAATTTGCATTCTCAGAAGGCATATTTCTTTTCATTTGAAGAACACTGCTATGATTTTTGCTATGTAAGCTAGATCACTGTTTAAAGTGTCATATTTTCCTGAATTAATTACTGTAACTATATTAACAGTTAACTCTTTTAACTAAACATTAAATTCAACTGCCATTCTTTTAAATCTATGTCCAAGGTTACAAATAAATGAGACTGTGGATACTTTTTTTAAGTTCACCATCACTGCTAAAAACAATTCAAAGTAAATCTATACTAACAATGTGTGAGTAAACATATTTAAGAACAAAAGGGTATTAATAACAGTGCCCACTAACTAACCATGTGTTTTGAGTGTTGTACAAATAGTTTAACCAAAAGGGTCTTTGTTTTCCTTTCTTACAAACTTAAAAGTTGTATTAAAGCACAAGCTATGAAACTCAATAAACTATTCAAATGCATCTCAAATGCATTTCTAAAGATTTTCTTCACACTTCCAGTACTCTGTTTTGGTTTAGTAAACAATGGTAAAAATTTAATAAAAATTCACCCAAAATTTTCTTCACCAAATTTTCACCTATTTTTAAACTTGGGCATAGATTTTTTTTTTTTTAATGGCAGTTGAATTTAAGATTTAGTTTGTATGTGATATTCTCTTAACCCAAGAAGGCTATGCTTTAAGTCTCTATTATGAATAAATAAAATAGTAAATTTTATGGTAAAAATTTTTACATTCCTTTTCCTAAAAATTAGGTATTGAGATTTTCTCTAGCAATTAACTACCACTTTTAAAAGCTACAAGTGTCTTAATAAAAAGCGTTAATTTATTTTACCATTTCAACAAACAGAAATAAGATTTCAGGAAGTACTATTATACTATTTGACCCAAGAGAACACCAATACCTATAAGTATAATATATAAAATATGAAACTGATGTTTTAGACAGATATTTTTGAATACACAGTTCCCAAATACTTGACCTATTAGTTTTAATTCAGTAAAACAAATGAGGCACACCTGCTAATACTGTTGCAGCAAAATAATAAAGCATTAAACTCGTATTTGGCTACACCTAAAAAGGTGCTACTGTGACCAAAAATGCAGGCAGGTACTCCAAGACACCAAAGCAATAGGAGTTAGAGTTCATTCATGAGTTACTATCCCAGTGGCATTCATTTGCAAAAAGGATCTTAGCACAGGCAAGCCAAAAGAGGCCAGGTTATCAAAACCCAATAGACTCTGCCAAGTTACCATCCAGTTCTAAATGGCTGGAGCATTCTGAAAGTGCTACCTGGCAAAAACGTACACAAATACCAAAGAGAGTGTGCCATCTGTGCCAAAAAGTTCAAACCATGACACAGCTCAAAACATCACAACAGCAACACAGACTACAGAGCCTATTTGCTAAGGGAGCATTTCAAAAATTTACACTGCCAGGAAATGTTAAACAAGCACGTAGACACTAATAAAAGAGATGAAGACAGTGTCACTTCTGAACTTTTATTATACAGTCATGCGACACTTAACGATGGGGATGCTTTCTGAGAAATACATTGCTGGGTCATTTCGTCATTCTGCAAACATCATAGAGTGTACTTATACAAACAGATGGTACAGCCTATGGCTCCTAGGCTACAAACCTGTACATCATGTCATCGTACTGAATACTGTAGACAATTGTAACACCATGGTATTTATGTATCCAAACATAACTAAACATAGAAAAGGTACAATAAAAATGCCATATAAAAGATAAAAAATGGTACATCTGTATGGGGCATTTACCATGAATGGAGCCTGCAGGACTGGAAGTTCCTCCGGGTGAGTCAGTGAGTGACAGGTGAGTGAATGTGAAGGCCTAGGACAATACTATACATTATTGAGGACTTTGTAAAAACTATACACTTAGCCTACACTAAATTTATAAAATAATAATTGCACTACAACATTATGACAGCTACAATGTCACTAGGCAATAGGAATTTTTCAGTTCCATTATAATATGAAGAAACCACTGTTGTATATGCAGTCTACTATTGACCAAAACATCATTATGTGGCACATGATTGTAGTTATTTATGAATGCTTTATATCTTTTTCTTGAGGGAAGCACTTTCTTCAGGAGGGCACCATTCTCTGACTCATCTTTATGGTTCCGTAGTGATAAAACATATACACACACACACACACAAACTTTCTTCAGGAGGGCACCATTCTCTGACTCATCTTTATGGTTCCGTAGTGATAAAACATACACACACACACACACAAACACACACACACACACACACATATATATGTATATATACATAACTCTGAAAAGAACAAATTAAACCTGGCATAGAACAAACTTTATCTGAGAGACTGGAGACAGTTCCAGGGAATGTGATCACTTGAGATCTGTAATATCACTGATTGAGATGGGACTCTATTTTCTTCTAAATAGTTATTTGTATGAAATATACTAATATATTTTTGTTTTTAAATCCCTTCCTCGGTTTGTATATTTCCTTCAAGGGATTTAACAGCTTATTGTGGTTATTCCATTTATAAAGTTAAGAACTGTGAAAAACGGCTAAAATTTCAAGGGGCAGTAATAATAAGTTATAACTTTCTTAGAAGTGCAGAACTCAAGTGAGTACTTAAGAGTAAGTTTTTGACAAAATGGCTTCAATTCTTTTTTTTTAGATAAGATATCTAGCCTAGTGGGTCACAAAAAATGTACAGACACAGTACAGAGATACAGCATCAAGGAACTTGACAAACCATTGCATGATATTCTTGATAAATACACAGAGAAATATGGATGGACTGGCAGAGTAAAGGGTCCTTGACAGCCTGGTGGGATATTTATTGAAGAATGACACAGAACATTTTTATCAATAACTTCATAAATTAATCCAAAAAAAGCAAACTGAAGAGAAGTTTCGCTTCCAGTAAGTATAGACAAACTTTTCACACTCTCTCTGAGAACAAATAGAAAAGTTGGGAGGAAACAAACAAACGTCTGTCTGAGACACCAGAGAACTACAGCATGAAGAACTTCTGTTAAAGACCCAAATGATAAGGGAAGCTCGGAGTCATGATTCAAACGCAGCACTGATTTTTCTTTGGAGGCATTTGCCTAATGCAGCAAGAGAAACTGTAAAGTTGGGTGAATGCAGTGACTGAGAGGCTGAGATGCAGAGAACTACTGGAAGTCCCATAGAGCTGAGGCAGGTAGAGAGAGATTTGGAGTTCTGCCTCAATCAAGCAGAGCAGGCCCTGGTAAAACATCCCAAGAGTTGAATTGGGATTTTGAATAACTTTGGCCCAAGAGAAGGAGCAAACTGGAAATAGACCTGCCCTATCAGTCAGCTCAAACCCTGATTGTGTTACAGTTATCTGCACCCCTCCCCCCCACCACCTGGCCTAATGACCTCAAGACACAAAACTAAATGCTCTCTAAAGGATGACAAGATTATCAAANTGGCCTAATGACCTCAAGACACAAAACTAAATGCTCTCTAAAGGATGACAAGATTATCAAACGCCTCAAATATCCTTTATATTTTTCCATATATACTGTTTGGCTCTTAATAAAAGGTGAGCATTTGTAAGAAGTCAAATACCGACCAAAAACCAACAGAAAAAAACAGACCAGACCAAAGAACCCAACGTACAGGAAATCCAGATATGGTATTAATGAAGACATAGAATTTAAAAATACTGTGATTACTTTGTTAAAAAAAAAAAAAAACAACATATCAATGTGCAGAATTTGGGCAAAATACCTAGAAACAATAAAAATAATCAAATAGAAATTTTTAAACTGAAAAATACACAGTGGAATTAAGCTGAAATCAATAATAAAAGATAAGAAAATCTCCAACTGTTTGAGAATTAAGTAAAACATTCATATGAAAAATCACAGCAGAAGTTAAAAAAATATTTTTAACTGAATGACAATGAAAATACAAAATTTAAAACTTGTAGAATGTCGGCACAAGCCATGCACATAAAGCAATTTGGAGCCCTAAGTACAGGTATTAGAAAGTAAGAAGGGCTAAAATTGTTTGGCAGTAACCACTAAGATATGCACATTTAAAAAAAATTAATATTATTGTGCATATTTGAGGTTACATGATCTTATGTGATACGTACAGATAGTAAAATGGTTACTATAGTGAAGCACATTAACATATCCATTAACTCACATAGTTACTTTTTTGTGTGACAAGAGCAGCTAAAATCTACTTATTTAGCAAAAATCCCTAACACAATACAATTTTATTAACTACAGTACATATGTTGTACATTAGATCTCTAGACTTGTTCATCCTACATATCTACTACTTTGTATCCTTTGAACTACATATTCTAATTTTCCCCCCTCTTTCCCCATCCTTGGTAACCACTGATTTATTCTCTATCTCTGTATATTCTGTATATTTGGGGTTTTTGGTTTTTTTTTTAAAATTCCATATACAAGTGAGACCATTCAGCCATAAAAAGTAAAAAGACCCTGCCATTTGTCACAACATGAATAGACGTGGAGGACTATGCTAAGTGATATATATATTTTTTGACACAGCAATACCATGTATAATAGACATGTGCATTAAGGCATAATTTTAATGATCAGAAATTGGAATAAACTCTACCGTATAACAATAGTAGATGAGATTAAGAATTTATGGTATAGGGCCGAGCCCGTGGCGCACTCGGGAGAGTACGGTGCTGGGAGTGCAGCGATGCTCCCGCTGCGGGTTCAGATCCTATATAGGGATGGCCGGTGTGCTCACTGGCTGAGCGC
>NW_007726627.1:159870-161871 GCF_000696425.1 Galeopterus variegatus | reverse complement strand
AAAAAAAAAAGAATTTATGGTATATACACAAAAGTAGAATACTATACAGCAATTAAAGTGAATGTGTTCATTCAATAAATTTGAAAAAAACGTGAATTTTGGTGAATCTCAAAATGTGGTTGAGCGAAAGAAGCCATCAAATAATACATTTGGTAATACTCCAGTTTCTCAAAGCACAAAGAAGGCAAAAATCACCCTACAGTGTTAATAAGGCTAGTATTAACTTTAGGGAAAGAGGTAATGATGATTTGGGGACACAACGGAGGCTTCTGTGGTTATGGTAATAATCTATTTCATGATCTGGGTATTAGTTACATGAGTTTATTTTTACTTGCACAGCTTTTAAGACTCCAAAAATAAAGGATAAACAAGCTCTGGCCTGAACAGCAGCTTGGTCAAAAAGGTTTAGAAAGATTTAAGGCACGGATCAGAAAACAACTCTGTGTGAGGAATTATGAGAAACTAGTAAAGTTTGACCTAAAAAAGGAATGACATGATGATGCAAGTGTGGGCACCTTAAATACTGCAGCATTGTCTGATGAAAGAGCAACTTGGCTAAACTATGAAGGACAAAACTTGGCCCAACAAGAGAAAACAAGTTATCAGGACTCAAATTTTGATTCAATATACTAACTGCTAACAATAAAACTGCCCAATAATGGAACAGGCTCTATCTCAATAATAAAGATGATCCCAAACATTGAATTGTTCAAGGAAAGGTAGAAAGACCGCCCATCGGGGACAACTGAAGGATTCTGTACATATATTCAATGTAGAACCATGATAAAAAAATCTTACCCTTAATCGTGTAGTGGAGATCTCAGCTTTTAAAATGTCGGGATCATATTTAGTACTCGATGAAGACCCTGAGAATACTTTTGAAAGAGAAAAAAGAAAAAAGAATTGTTATTTACAAGTTGCATAACTAGTTAGCTTAGAATTTACCAAATAAAAACAAGATTTACATGCTTCTATGAATACTTTTATAATTTTACTGTCATTCATCAGATACCTAAATATAAAAAGTAATCTTCAAACCCCTACATTTTTTAAAAACTCAGGGAAGAGAAATGTCATAAAGACTCTGGTGCTTAATTTTCTTCTGGATTTTCTACATACTATGTCCTTAGAGGACCACGCTGCCGATGCAGTTTATCAGAGCTTTGCATTATCTGAGAACTTGTAATTTANGAGGACCACGCTGCCGATGCAGTTTATCAGAGCTTTGCATTATCTGAGAACTTGTAATTTAAGTAGAACTTCTGAGCCCATCATAGCTGCTTCTTTAAACAAAGCTAGCTCTAGATTACCAGTTTACGAGATTTGGGAAGGTAAATCAACTCAGGTGACCATAAGAAACTTCATTCTAGTTAATAGCTCCAGTTCCTCCCCACTAAAAATATTGTACAATAGTAGCAAAAAGGACCAAATCACTTGCCTTGTTCCGAAAAGGTAAAAATTAACTCATAAATGAACAAAAGGCTATCAGGCAGAGGGAGGAGCAGAAACAGAAGGTATACATAATTTGCAAATGGGAAGACTTTTATTTGGAAAAGAGTTGAGGGGTTTTACTGAGAAATCTGTGTTGTGCCCTCACCTCTCATGGTTTTGAGGGATTCTTCCTGCCCAGGAAGGAAAAGGACGCAAAATTAAACTTCATATAAATGCAAGTGGCCTTCCATTATCTACAATTCAATCTCCATTTCTAAAGTCTAAAGAGCCACACTGTATACTTACAGCTTGTGCGAGAACTTGACTTTTCCTTATAGGCATCATTTAATCGCACATATTCATCTAGGGCCAAAGCCAGCCTTTGTTCTTTCACATGGTACAGCTCCTTCTGTGTCCTGAGTGCATCCTGAGCCACTGAGAGATAGTCCTTGAGCATTTTCTCCTGTTCTCCCCTCCATTGTTTTCTTGGATCTTCTATCTGTGTGGTTTCTGAAAATATATTCAGGGTGTGTGTGTGTGGGGGGGGGGGGGTTGGAATTATGTTTTTTG
>NW_007726627.1:153507-158572 GCF_000696425.1 Galeopterus variegatus | reverse complement strand
TTTGGGGGGGGGGGGGGGGGGGGGTGTTAGAATTATGTTTTTTGGATTACTTATACTTTAGGGAGTAATTAGCTTAAATTCTTGTATCATCTAAAGAATTTATTAGCATTCCTGGATGACTTCTCCAGAAATTTGATAGTTGTTTTATTTTACCCAGTCCCCACCCTCTCACCCCTCTTGCCTTTCAGGTCCTTGCAAACCACGTATTCTTTACTGTAAACCCATCATACACAATGTTGCTAATCAGAGCATTCCTTTCAAGAATTCTTTGGCTTCCCAATGCCTATAGAATAAAAGCCAAGCTATTTATCCCAGCATTCAAGACCCTATAGAATCTGAACCCAACATGCTTCCCATGGCACATACTTTTATTCACTTAATAGCTCTTACTATGTTGCCCTCTACATTAATGCTACTCAAAGGTGGTCTATTCTGCAGACCAGCACTAGTTCATGACTTCAGTTTCATGTCTATGACAATAATTACAGTGTAGAAATCAAGATAAAACATTCTGAAATCTTTATAGCAATTTTATTCAGTTATTGTATATCTGTTGAATCTAACAATTAGGGGGGCTTCCACTTTGTATTACTTTGTGTGTGTGTGTGTCACTTTTCTAATAATTCATTTTTACTCTATTTTACAAAAATATCACCCAGTTCGTGATTGATTACAAAATTTAAAATAAACAAACAAAAACCCTGGTCTTGGTTTAAGAAGAATGATCTAGTCTAAGGCCCAGATCTTGGTTCTGCAGTTCTGCACACTAGAATCACCCGGAGACCCTTTTAAAAAATCCCAGACTAACAAGAGACTCTGTGGGTAGAACCTAGGCACTGGTAGGTTTAAAAGTTCCTCAGGTGATTCCAGCAAGCAGCCAATACCGAGAGCCACTGCTCTGCAACAAAGTGCACACACTGCCTCCTCCACAAAGCTTCCCCAGTCACCTCATCCGTAAGTCAGCCCTTCATCCTCTGTCCTCCACAGCAGTTACGCTCATTTGATATACATAGAACACATTCTTCACCATGTGGTGAAGCTGTAGAAAGAGCCACAAAGCACAAGAAAAATAAAAGTAAAAACAAAAGGATACAGATTACCCTAACCATTTTCTTTTTTCTTTTTTTTTTTTTTGCAGCTGCCCTGTACTGGTATCCTAACCCTTGACCTTGGTGTTATAACACAGCACTCAAACTAAGTGCTAACTTGCCAGCCCTCTTTCATTTTAAAATAGACAAACATATTTTTTTTTGCCACATGTTGAACCAAGGAGCTGGGGTATACTGGTGTCTGGCACTGGGGTGCAATGGTATTTACAAGGGAATGAACAGTGTCTGTGAATCCACAAGAAAGTTAATGCAGGTTGGTTAAACGACATCCTCCTATGTCTATGGACATGTTTTAAACTCTCTACTGTAAAAGACAGGACAGTGGTTACTCCCAGTAGATGGAGGAGCTGTGACTGGAAAGGAACACATAAGAAGGCTTCTTAGATTATGACAAAGTTCTATTTCTTTCAGTTGTTGCAATTACACGTTATTCACTTTAAAACTATTTGTTCAACTTACATATTTCAATCTACTTTCTGTATGTTGTATTCAATTATACATTGTTTTAAAATAAAAGTAAAATAATTCAAAGGAGTGAAAGCTATGGTGTTCTGACTTAAGATCTTGTCTCCAACAGAATGCTATACCTGAGTGTGCTCCAACCCCAACAATACCAAATACAATCCGTAGATCACTTGGGACAAATAGAAGTATGCCTTTAATAAAATACATGAAGCTTGATATACAAAATAGAGATTTAAAACAAAAAACACTTGAAGAGGGCCGTGATGAAGTAACAGGGGAATGGAGTAACGCTCTGGAATGGAAAGGGGTGGATACAGAAGGATTATGGAGCATAGCAAAGGAGAGTGATCCAAAGAACCTCAGCATTCATTAATGCAAAGTGCTGAGGAAGTGTTGAGGTGAAGGAAGAAGAGGAAAAGGAAAATGATATGGTCACATTACCACTTGGGTGGCAGGAAGGCTGAAGGTACCTGCATTGTGAAAAACTAAACAGGAAAAGGGGAGGTAATTCTTCCTTCCACCTACCACCCGAATAGTTTAATGGATTCCACACTGATAATACTGAGGCTTGGGTCATATGAAGTAAAGTAAAAAAGCAAGATGAATTATTTGAGTCCTGAGGAAGTTTTAAGAATATGAATACTAGAAAAAAGAAGAACTGAGATGTACTATAGCAGTAGCTAAGATCATAAAATTCATATCCAACCTTAACTGGGTTCAAATGCAGGCTTATCACTTAAAAATTATTTGACCTCGAGCAAATTCTTAAACCTCTCCAGGGCTCAATTTCCTCCTCAATAAAATGGAGCTAACTTCAGGGGACTATTCTGAAGATTAAATGAGATACTGCAATTAAAAAAAAAAAGAAGAAGCTCTTAATGCTGGTTATAATGCTGTCCCTGCTGCTCAGATCGCAAGAGCAAAGAAATTACAAAGTCACATTCCTCCTATCAGCCTTGGCTCCGGACAGCATCTGTGTCTAGAACTAAAGCTCCACAGATCACTCTGCACCCATGTTGACATACTGTGCTTTGAACTGGTTGATGCCAGTGGGATAGAGTTGCCTTTAATAAATGAATATACAGTAGTCCCCCCCTTACCTGCAGGGGATACATTCCAAGACCCCAGTAGATGACCGAAACTGTGGAAAGCACCAAACCCAATTACCATCAATTGGAACATGTTTCTGTTCATGTTTCTTTCACCCACAAATTGAATGCCTTTTCTGTCTTAACTATGCACTATGCCTGTAACTTTTGCAGTCTGAGGTAAAACAGCAACAACTAACACAAATTTCTTTTTCCTTCTTCACAATTTTTTTTTCTTTTTTATTGGAAAATAATTGATTATACATATCTGTGGGGAACAGAGTTGACTGTCAGTATTTGTGTACAATAGGTGATGATCAGATCAAGATGGCTGGCATATTTGTCATTACAAAGCATACTGATTCTTTGTATCCATTAACCAATTTCTCCCTAACCCCTTCACCCTCCCCCTTTCCCCCTCTAATAACTACAGTTCTGTTCTGTCCTTCTGAAAGTTCAACATATTATTGTGTTTGTTGTTCCTTTCATTCTTTCTTTTCTTCTTTTTTCTTTAGCTCCCACTTATGAGTGAGGACACACAGTATTTCCCTTTCTGTGCTTGGTTTATTTCACTTAACATAATTTTCTCCAAGTTCATCCATGTTGCTGCAAATGGCAGAATTTCATTCTTTTCTACGCCTGAGTAGTATTCCACTGTGTATGCATATCACATATGCTTTGACATATACACATTGTGTATGTATACCACATGATGATTTGACATCTCAAGGCCTTGCTGGCTGGGTAGACTGCTCCTACCAGGGTTAGCTAATTCTTAAAGATAGCAAATGACTCCAGGGAGCCTTTCATATGCAAAACCACCAGTCCAAAGCCCATATTCCTAACCTCTTCCTTTATCTAACTCTCATACCCCAAGCCAATGTTTCCCCTGCCCTAAATCACTCCAGGACCTGGAAAACTGGAGACCATCCCTATAACCCAGAGTCCTCTGAAACTGCTCAATCTAGCCAGTCCTAAAACTTACTCAAACTTGCCTACCCTGCCTTGCTCACTCCTTCCTGAGTAAACTACAATAAAGTCTTTGGGCCATGATTTCTCCTTCACTCCTTCTGCCTCTTGACCTGCTTCCCAAAGTGGCCCTGAATTGTGTGGCGTTCCCCCTCCTCTTGAGAACTGTAAGTAATAAAATTTCTCTCAATGGCACTGACCTCTTCCTGTCATCACTTATCACCTCTATAAATTAAACCCAGGGCACAATCAAAACAAGATGTGTCACATGGGCTGGCCAGTATATGAATGTAATAAACTGTTTTGTTTTGTTTTGGCAGCTGGCCAGTACAGGAATACAAATCCATGACAGTGGTGTTATAAGGCTGTGCTCTAACCAAATGAGCTAACCAGCCAGTCCCAAGAAACTGTTCTTGATAAATTAGGATAGAAAAATTAACTTATCAATTTGTTGAAATGTCCAGTGGCGAGTACTGTCTTTAAAATGCTTTGCATGTGAATCTCAATCTTACTATAGCTCAACTCAATATTTCTGGTTGGCCTCAGAGTGCAGCAAGTCAAAACCCAGAGAACGATATGAGATCTAACTTGGCCCACAAGAATCTCTAGAGGTCAGACTGGTTCTGGGAATGTTTAACCTGGCCTTAGAGATAATCTAAACTAAAGAGGTTCAGCCTGTGAAGCTTCGGTCCTCTTGGGACCAAGAGAGGCTCTGTGTGATTAACAAAACAGCCTGGATCAGCCAGGCACACTGCAACCACTGCCTCAGGCCTAGGGCTCTTGCTTCACATCCACTGGCTAATAAAAGTTGAGTTTTCTCTAAAGCAATAAGTATCTTAAACATTGGTTAAAAATATATAAATATTTGAATATGTAAAAGATGTATATCTCATACAATTGTGGGAAAAAAAGTATGCTAGAGCCAATGTCTAAACAACAGATAGAGAAGGGGACAGTCCTGGATGGACAGATCCTCCAGCCATGAATCTTTAAGGACATCATCACCAGGGGCAGCCCAGCCATCTGGGGAACATGAAGGATGAACAGAGGTTAGCCAGTAAGAGCGTAAACTTCTCAATTTTAAATATTCATTATAACCCAGGTCTTTGGTTAATCTAACATTTAGCACTAATGTATATTTCGAGTATTTATATATGTGAATGCAACGTGACTCAAAGTACTGAACTCACCCCCTAAAAAACAAAAATTATTGTCTTGAAAGGTTTTCATAACTGTAGATGGCCCCCAATAACCCTCATCTCCTAGTATTCATGCCTCTTGAGTATGGGCTAGATGTAGTGGCTTGCTTCTAATGAATAGAACATAGAATAAGTGATGGGTTATCACTTCTGAGATTAGGTTACAAAAGACAATGCTGCTATCTCTCTCTCTCTCTCTCTCTCTCTCTCTCTCTCTCTCTCTCTCCCCCTCTCT
>NW_007726627.1:145492-152579 GCF_000696425.1 Galeopterus variegatus | reverse complement strand
CCCCCCCCCCCCCCCCCCCCCCCCCCCCCCCCCCCCCCCCCCCCCCCCCCCCCCCCCTGTTTTTTTTTTTTTTTTTTTTTTTTTTTTTAAAGCTCTAAGGAACCAAGCTGCCATGTTGCAAAGCCGTCCTATGGAGAGGCTCATGTAGTAAGGAATAAGGGAGGTCTCTGGCTAGCAGCCAACAAGGAACTGCATCCTGCCAATAACCACGAGTGAGCTTGGAAACTGATCCTTCTCCAGTCAAGCCTCGAAAGGACTGGACCCTGGCTGATACCTTGATTACAGCCTTGTGATAGACTACAGCCAGAGGATCTGGCTAAGCCTTGCCTGGATTTGTTGCCCATAGAAACAAAGGGATAATAAATATTATTTTAAGCCATGAAGTGTTGAGATAATTTGTTATAATGAGATATATAACTAATAAACTAACCAAATAGAGATAATAGAAATTGGGAGTGTATATGAAAATGTTTAACTTAAATGTTTTTAAATTATAATAAGTGAGTTATAATAAGATATGTACTCTCAGGTCTCTCTCAATATTTTTAGAGGTTTCAGCTAATATCTTTAGAGGTTTCCTTCCATGTTGGCAAACTGGTGTACTTTAAGTAAAATATTTTTCAACAACTAAAATGTCACAAAACACTGACAGCAATATTGAATGACACTTAAATGAATAAAATATAATAATAATAATAACAAACTATCAGCAATTTGTGCAATAATAATAAACTATCCACATTTGTTTCGGATAGGTCAGCAGAAACACGCCAGTACACTGGTTTAAATATTGTACCATACTAGAGATTCAGCAGGAAGCTTTTGTATATTTCTGAAATATTGCACAATTCAAACATGAGCTACGAAAGAGGGTTCCCAAAGGCACCTTAGAAGAAGGCTTCATAAAGCAGGATTGTGCTTCATCTTCATCCATTATATTTGCTGAATAGATCTGTGAAGAATATTTATTAAATGTAAATACTCAAAGATAGTGTATTATACAAATGTGGTATTTTTTATTAAGACCTAGTAGCCTTGGGAGATCACTGTGTTATAATGTGATATAATTTGTATGTTGTCTACTGTATCAAAGAAATAATACGTTACATACTGTTAAAATGTCATGTATCTCAAGAGAATTCACATTCCATCAGTTTTACAGATGTGGAACTTTATAGATAGAGAACATATCGTGAGTTACAAGAGCTTATGGTGGAAGATAACATTAGACTCTTCGGAGGAATATTATTTCTGTATATAATGCAAATTTCTTTTTTTTTTTTTTTTTTTCCGGTTTCCGGCAACAGATCGCAACCCTCAGTGTCGCCCCCGGACCGGACCGGGACCGGCAACGGGATCGCAACCCTCGGTGCTGCTCCCGCGCCTCGCTCAGCCAGTGAGCGGGAACCGGTCTGTATGTGGGATCCGAACCCTCGGGCGGGAGCGCCGCCGCGCTTCCCAAGCGGCGCACTATCCAGTGCGCCACCGGGCCGGCCCCATATAATGCATATTTCTATTCTTCTGGCTGTGTTCAGAAAGAATGAATGAAATGAATGAGTAACTTTCCTTATTTTCCTTTTTATAAAGTATCTGCTATATTTACTTACTACTGTCCATGACTCCCACAGACAATTATTGACCATCTACTATAAGAAACAGGGGAAAACAAGATGTTGGATCCCTCTTTCCAAGGAACCTGTAAAGTATAGAAGAATTATGACACGAATTTAAAAAACAACAACTATGTTATGCGCAGAATGTGGTAAGTACCTTGAGAGGAGAATGGTAAATGCCATGGCTGTCGGGAGACACGGAGGATTCTTCTGGCTGAAAAAGTATGGTCCCATGGAACAGGAAGTAGTTAAATAGGCCTTCGAAATGTTCCAGACAAGAGGACCTAGCCCATATTCACTCTCCAGCCATCACCCACCATTCTCCTACTAACAACAGCCTTCAACTGCACTGAATATCTCTTATTTCTTTCTTCAAGTCCTGCTTTCTCTGGCTTTACTTGCGATCCTCCTCCTTCCAGGAAGTTTCTCCCTCTCCCAGTCCCCAAACCTTACCCCATCCCCTGTTTCTACAAGCCTAGTTAACTCAGTTATCCTTTGGGTATCAGCTTAAAGTTCTTTCTAAAAGTACTTAAAGTAGCTTAAAGTAGCCATGGCCACACTCTTCATGATGGACAGGGTGCCTCTACTATTCTCCCCTGTTCTACTAGTACGATAGTGGTCTTTTCCATACTTTACTATACATTCTCATTTCTTCCCCAATAGTCCAAGAGGGACTAGCCTGTGGTCTCTCAAATGTCAGGTTAATAAATATGAAACTCATTTTGTAAGCAATAGTGTGCCACAGAAGCGTTCTAAGTAGGGGCATGAAAGGATCTTAACTACATTTTAGGAAGATAAGATCATCTGACAGAAATGTGAGGTTCTATTACCAAGACAGTCGATAAGATGGTGCAGAAAATTTCTTGATGTAAGTTATACATTAAGTGAAAAAAGCAGCTTATAAAACATTATGTATAATACAATCCCACTTGAGCTATAAAATACATTTAAAACTATGCGCGTGCATGCGCACGTGTGTGTGTGCACGCGCACACAGGCATTAATAAGAAAACATCTGGGAGGATAAACATCAAAAGATTCTGCAGAACTGACGTTAGCAGAGGTGGTAGAGTGGCAGGGAGTAAGGGAGGAATTGGTAAAGGGCCATGAAAAACGATTACATTGTATAATACTGAATATACTAATTATCCTGATTTGAGCATCACATATTGCACACAGGTGTTGATATTCAACTCTGTACCCCACAGGTATGTACAACCAACTGTTTCAATTAAAAAAAAAATAGTTAATTCTTGGTGGTATGAATATAGAAAACTCTTCTTTTTATCTACATTTTCTACTTTTCTCCTATGCACTATTACTTTTATAAAATAAATTTAAAAACAAAAGAAAAAGGAGCAAAAGGCACAAGGTAATGAGGTCTGAATTAGGAAAATGGTAATAAAAAAGAAACTAAAGAAGCAAATTTGAGTTATATTATAGAAAAAAAGTAAACAAGAATTGACAAGACAAATGATTCTACATTTTTTTCAATTAAGTACCCATAAGGACTATAATGTTTTTAAAAAATAATGAAATCAAAAGGAAAGCTGAGGAATCCCATTTGCACTTACTCATTTTGAAGTTCTGAAGGCAAAACTACGTAGATAACTGGGAATGTTTGTTAAAAGATTAGGATAATATGAGCCAGAAATACAGACAAGAGAATTGTTCACATAGTAATTGCAAAGGGAAATATTGTTACAGATAAAGGAGAGCTGAAAGACAAGGGTGAGGAGAATGACAAGACTTACAGACCCTCTAAAGGAATATGAGTCACATGAGGAGAGAAAGAAAGAACAGTATCAAGTAAGAAAAAATAAGAGGTTCAAGAAGATAGGAATAGTCATCTGTGTCAAATCTACATCTAGGTGGAAGAAAAGGATGCTTAAGAGGTCTCTGAATTTGACAAATATTTGGAATATGTAAATTATCACTTTTATAGAAGTTAGTATCACTACGATATTATGTTTTACTTGGATATTTTAATGTATCTTAACAGTTTATCTGCCTAGGGAAATATAAAGGAAGAAATAAGGCAGAGATGAAATAAAAGGGCCCCAAATTTCTTTCTTTCCATCTGAAGAAAACAACTCCATAAAAACCAATATATACATTTTAGGAATTTTCATCAAATCCAAACACAACACGTGTTACTACTTCAAAGCTAATACAAGGGAGTTTGGTTCAGAGTAATACAGAATAAGAACACACCATGCAATCTCTCCCACTTATTACAACTAAAAACCAAGGAAAGAATACATAAAACAATCAAAGGGAGACTCCAAAAAGTAAATAAGAGCAAGGGGACTGGGGAAGGAAATAAAAATTCACAGAACACTTACACGGTGGTAAGTTCCCTATTTTTATTGTTGTTTTATACTTCTAGTACCTTTCGTATCTCACCTATCTCCAGACTGCAAATGGGCTCAGATGGAAAAAGCTCCAGGACAAAACCCGCTCTTTCTTGTCAGAGGATAGGAAGTGAGGGAGTGCTGCAAGGCAGAGCTCCTGTGCGTCTCCCAAGGTCATCCCAGATGAGCTCCTGGGACAAACCTGCAATCCCACAGCAGGCAATAGTGATGGCAACAGTGGCCATAGCAACCTCCCCTGGCTCATTTTCTCCCCACTTTGCCCTAAGATATATGCAGTCGTGGAAAGTATTAAATAATGCAGCAAGGCGGAAGCCTCAACTTACTAGGAAGAATACCAGAAGAGGAAGATCCATGGGGACCAGAGCATGGGGAAAGATAACAGAGAGGACAGAGTTGAGAAAGCGATCCTTTAAATCTGTGTATGGGCTCATCCCTGAGCCACGCACAGAAGGAACTTACTGAATAAACATCATAAGGGATTTGAGAACTGAACTAAAGTGCAGACAACTCTAAGGTCCTGGACTGACCCCCAGGTGATGCAAATGAAAGGCAGACCAAAATAGTCAGCCAAGCATTGAAAATTAATATATCTTAGAATAAGAGCCCATGGAAAATAGGTCAAAACTTGCCCTCTAAAACTAATCAGGTCAAGTGCCTACTAAAACAAATAAAACAAACATTCTCCAAAATTTCTGAGAGTACCCAGAGTCTCACAGCATAATATTCAAAATGTCCATGATACAATCCAAAATTACTTGACATACACAGAATCAGGAAAACCTAAACAACTCCCAAGGGCAATGGCAATCAATACAAGCAAACCCTAAAATGACACAGATATTAGAATAACCAAAGACTTTAAAGCAGCTATTATAACCATACCTCAGTTAAAGTAAAAAATTAATAGGCATGCAAAAAAACACTATTAAATAAATGCAAAAAGAAACAGGAGAATGTTACCCAAGGTCAAGAGAAAAATAAATTAGAAAAAAAGTCTCAAACAATCCACAAGTTGGAATTAACAGGCAAGAACTTTCAAATAAAAATAACAAATATGTGAAAGCTTCTCCAGCAAATCATAGCTGTAATAGATGGATAGGGAAATATTTAGAAACTGCAAAATTTTAAAAAAACGGAAATCACAGAAAAAAATAAAGTATCTAAAATTAAATTTCATTGGAAGACAAAAGACCCAATGATTGCAATATTAACATTATTTTGAAATGTACATTAAACTTCCACCAAGGTTAATCGTATTCTGGGACTGGGCAAAAAAAATCTAACAATAACCTTAAAGCAGGAGCAGAGAGAAGGGGGAGAAAGGGAGGCTGTCCTGTGCGCATAGAGCTTCAGTTTTGCAACATGAAAAAGTTCTGAACATCTGTTGCACAATACGCATATAATTAACACTAATGTACTGTACACTTAAAAATCGATAAGGTAGTAGTTTTGATTTTTTTTTACCACAATAAAGACTTGTACAAGAAGGTTCAAGCAGCCTTTTTTATAATAATCAAAAACTAAAAACAACCAAAATTGCAGAATAGATTTTTAAAACTGTGATTTGCTCATACAGTGGAATACTACTAAGTAATAAGAATATACTACCAATACACACAATAGCATAGATGAATATAAATATGGCCATTGTATATCTTTGTTTGTGAAGCATCTAAGTTTGTTGCCCATTTTTAAATTAGTTTGTTTGCCTTTTTAATGTTGACTTTCAGGAGTTCTTTATGTTTTTTGAATATGAATTCTACGTCCAATACACTTACTATGAATACTTACCCATGCTACTGAGTTTATCAGTTGGGTACTCTTTAAAAACATGTTAAGTGAAAAAAATCCATTCCCAAAATCAGACACAGTCTTTCTATATGACTTTCCAGAAGTGGCAAAATTAAGCTATGTTGATAAAAATCTGAATGTTTACAGCAGTAGGGAGGGGTTGACTGGAGAGGGGCAGTACAGAACTTACTGGGTTGATGGAAATATTCTGTATCTTGACTGGGGTGGCAGTTACAAAGGATTATACATTTGTGAAAATTCACTGATAATATACACTTAAAATTGTGCATTTTCATGTATGTGAATGAAATTCAATTACTAAAAAAAAATTATGGTACAACTCTGATCATATCAAAAAGTGATTTACTGGTTGTAGTAGTAATAATATCAAAACCTTATAAACAGTACCTCATAATTACCTTCTAGTTAGTTACAAACATTCCCTATTAATATCTACATCACCACTCTACACACTCACTAAAAGGTGAATGCTATCATAAAACAACTAAGGACTAAAATAACTGCCATGTCAAGATCAAATCTTTTACTTCTAAATATTTAATGGTGTCTCATAGAAATAGTATTAAAAAGCCAAACATTCCTTATTTCATTTTATATTCAAATAGAGAAAATAATGCTAAAACTATACGTCAAAACACAACATCTGTGTAGACCAGCTGTTATGAAAATACCATTTGTTCCCTAAACTACTTCGAGAGAATGTCTTGAAGATTAATGAGATAATGGATCAGATCCTTTTCAGCAGATAAACTACTTGCAGTGGGTAATTTGGGTACTTTAAGTACAGTTAAATACATCAGGCCACCAGGATATCATTACTACATTAAAGCAAAATAGTAGACTTAAAAATTTATATTCTGATAATCAAGTTTTTAAATATTCGGAATGGTGCTTTCTGAAGCATAATTTATACTTGAAATGAACTTAATTCCTTAGAGAAAAAACAAAGCTCGTAATCTGTGAGTTAAACAATGAAGCACTTCCTTCCTTTTAAGAGTTTTTCATCATACTAGCGCCCAAGGATAAAGAAATAAAAGACGCAGTCACCACCCTCAACAAGCTCACAATTTAGTGAGAAAAATGTAAAAATAAATAATTTAAAAGCAATATGACAATGCTTTTTAAAAATCCCTATGTACCTGGTACTTTAAAAATATCTAGACTCGGCACCTAATCCAGAATGGAGGTGGGGACCTGCGGGGGGGGGGGGGGGGGCCACCAAAACAGGGATTCAGAACGGGGGGCCCCGGAGCAAACCCAACCCCTAGAAGGACGGGCGAGGGGCCC
>NW_007726627.1:130893-145482 GCF_000696425.1 Galeopterus variegatus | reverse complement strand
GGGGGGGGGGGGGGGGGGGGGGCCATCAGAACAGGCATTCAGAAGCAGTGGCGCCTGAGCAGACCCAACCTCTAGAAGGACGTGGCAGCTGGCCAAAAGGGAGGCCTAAAGGTTGAGCAAAGAGTGCTTGGGGCTAGACTCAACAGATGCAAAGAAAGGCAGAAAGCCAAGGAAGCACAGGGCACTGCTGGAGGGGCTGCCAGTGCCAGCACAGGGTAGAAGACAAAAATGGAGAGGCCAGTGGGGGCAGACTGGGAAAAGCCTTATAGTACGGAATCAAATATGCATCTGGAACTTTGGAAAAGACTTAAGAGAGAACTTTGGCAGCCACCTTCCTGAAGGAAGTAACTGAAGTCATCACCCAGGGAGATATGCAGGGTGCAAACAGCAGAAGATAATTACAGAAATAATGACAGCAGGTACAGGTGAAGAAGGGCCAGGCAAAAGAAACTTGGGCAGAAGCAGTCAGGTATGTGGAAAAAAATTCCAACAGAAGTGTCATGAAATCCAAAGAAGTAAAGAACAGGAGGGAATAACCCACAGTGACAAGTCAAGGAAGACAAGACTACAGTGTTGTTGATAATCTGCGGGGTCTCAGGTGACCTCAGCAAAAGCAGTTTCTGTGAGATGATGGAGAGCATGATGTTTATGCAGACCATGGCTTTCAGTAGGTCTGACTGTGAAAAAAGAAGAGAGGACCATAACTGGTAAGGGATTTGGGTTGAAGGATTGTGCGGGGTTGGGGGGTGTTAGAGTTTTACTGTTATTTGTTTGTTTTTTCTTCCGTAGTTTTGGTTTAGTTTCATTTTGAGAGTTTCCAGTGTTTATATAATAAGACAAAAGAACCACTAGAAATAGTTGGAGAAATTTTAAAACCAGGAAATAACTGGTAAGGATACCAAACAGGAGAGAAGTACGGTATATAAAAGTTATTAACAGAGATCTGCAGAGGGGCAGGAGGGTATCCAGAAAAAGACCTCTTCCACTGAGAGAGAAAAGAAAGCCCTAAAGATAGGTTTAGATATCAAAGAATTTGTAGGTGGTGGGAGAAAAGCTGAGGTGATTCATTTTCTCATTTTGGTACTATGACAGTTTATTTCTGTTGAACCAGGACAGCTAGGTTGATTTCTGGTTTCCTAAATGTTACTTTAAGGAAAGAAGCTGAACTTTAACCTTCTAAAATAAGTATAAAAGTGAGAGTTAAATATACATTTCAGATATTCCACTGAATTGTTTATTTGCAATGACATAAGGATGAATCAAAATTGTTTAAAATGAACTTAATTTTACCAAAATTAGATCCTTCCACCCTTACAGATTACAACATTTGGTTGTCAATCACTGATAAATCAGCAATAAAACCTAGTATACAGTAACACAGTATCAAGAAAGGTTTATTAGAAGACACAAAATGAAAAGCTAACTTTAAAAAAACAACTATGAATTCTTCGTGGAATTTTTAAGAAACTTTCAGGGTAAGATAATATCTTTATAAAAAAGATATTAAAGTCACATTTCTTACCATCATACAAAACAGGCCAAGACAACAGCCTGTAGAAAGTGTTATTTTATTTATGTTGAACTAATGTATGTGTGAAAGCTGGTTCCCAAACTGTGTACAACAGATGTTCTGCTACAACAGATTACTAACAGATTACAACAGATTGCTCATCGAAAAATTGACTTAATACCTCAAAGTGCTTGCTCCTTTCCAACCCTCCATCTCACCTACCTGTAAGAAATAACTGCTATTAATATAGCCTTTTTCAACTTCTCAAAAACTGTATTGTATTCTTATACAGGGGCAGCTGTAAGCCATCACTAATAAATGAGTATTAAATGAGTATTAAATAAAACACTTTTCTATAATGATATTATTCCTAAAGATATTAAAGAGTACTGTGTACAAATTTTTTAATACAATAGATCTAAGAGAAATAAGACAATAGGGAATAAATTCATTATGTATTCCCAAAATCTACAAAAATAAAATAATTATTTTTAAGTGAAATAAACAAAATGAGTAATGGTGAGTCACAACCATCTGAATAAATTTTTAAATGGGTGGATAGTTAAATATTCATGCAAACACAAACACACAAATATATAAAAACTACTCCAGGTACATGTTTTAAAAAGTTGTTCCTAGCCATGGTTATCTTCTGCCCTAGCCTTACTATGTCAAGGGATTTGACAGATTTAAAAGCTGTTAAAAAGAGAGGCTTTCTCCCCTTCCAACAACAAAGAAATCAGGAAACAAAGAAGAAAAAGGTTTAGTTTAGGTCTTTTCCACAGCTCTGCTATGACTTTTCCAGAGTCACTGATGAGTGCCAATCCCTCCCCCACCCCCACAGTAACCCACCAACAGCTGTGTCTTTAGACCACACTGTGCCAATGCCCAACTCTTTGTGGCAAGTACAAGAAAAGGAGGAACTCCAGTCAGAAGGTGTAGTGGTCATGGAAAGAGGAGCCCAACAGCTCGTGACCTCCACAGGCCACTGAACCTGTGCTACAGAAGAAAACTCATTCCCAGGTAGAAAGATAGACAGACCAGACACCCTTTCTTTCTCTGCCCCCATAAGCACAACTCTACATACATCTCCCAGATATCAAAACGGGCATTTCAGTTCAATATTAGTCACCAAGAAGATGGGGTTTAAAATAAGGAAATTCACTTTGTAAAATGTTTACTCTTTTGAATGACTATAGACAGATCTTAGGGGGTTACTTTTCTGAAACACGTTTGCTTTCACCAAAATGGAAAACTTACTGTTGATGTGATCGATGTAGTAGACACCAATCTGAGGGTCAAACCCTGCTTCCCATCCCCATGGCAGCTCATCCCCAACACAATCAGCAAATGACAAGGGCTTCGTTAACCTATAACAAACCAGAATAAACACACCAGTGACTTTTTCGGTCAAACCACATATGTCAAAATTCAGCACCCTAACCCCAAGTGTCTAAGTTGCATTTCCTTTTTCTTCTTGACTGTTTAGAGTTTGCACTACTGCATTTTAAATCTTAAAAGAAGAAAAAAAGGTGAATATCTGAAAACACCCTTTTGAACGTTCACAGCTTAAGATTGGGAGATAAATCAATACAATTAATAAATAAAGCCATCTTAAATCAGGGAGAACTCAAAGCTGAGAAAGGAGACCTAGGATCTAGCTCTATCACTAGCAGCAAAATAGCAATCCCATTAAAAAGAAAAATTTGTCCCATATTCAAATACTGGCATCATGGAAATCAAGTCAGTACCTCTAAAATGAGACATGCATCAAGCTACACTCATTTCAGATTTGATGCTCTTATATAAATTAACTACACACTCAACTATGAGATCTACTATGAGTTCTCCTTGAAAGGAAGGACAAACATCTTATTTTTATAAGTATCTTACACATAAGTCACTCAACAAAATTTTTAATGGAACCGAATACATAGAGAATTCACATATCGATGTGATCTCACCTTTTGAAACTGCCTTAAACTTTCTCTTAAGATTTCCTCTTTAAGATTACTTTTTCCTTAAGATTTTTCAAAACTAATGAGGAACCTATAATTCTTTCCTAAGCAGAGTATAGGTTTCAGACTTATTTACGGATTGATTTTTTTTCTCTCACTCTCTTCATTTTTGCTTTTGAGATTTTTCTTGTCTGTTAAAGCAGCCATGGGCAGGTTAACACTATAGATTAGTAAATATCTTGTTGTAAGGTGGCCACCATCAGTCAACGTATCTTCTAATTTAATACACTGGCACCACTAGCATGGTTCTTACATAAAAAATCTCCTGAAATTCCTTTTATCCATGCTAATGAATATCAAACAACTCATAGCTCAACTGAAATACAGGTCACTTCCAGAATCACATCATTCATCATAACAAGAAAGTGTGTCATCAACCCTTCAGAATGCTGGGAGAATGATATGAAAAGGAGGGAAATAGTTTCTTCCCAGGCCTTACCTGCAATAGCCCTCCAAGGAGGCAAAACACTGAGAGACCACTTACTGGGAATCTCTCTCAACCTCAGTTCCCTTCTCTTTTAAAGGATGATCACATCCCCACCTCCTGTCTCTGCAATTTAACTACCTCCTAAAATTAATGTGAGGATAAAAAGGAATTAGCCGGGAACAGTGTCTAGGATACAGTAAGTAACCAACAAACGTTAGTGATCATTAACACAAGCATGTGTGAATTCTCATTTTTTCTTCAGAAGAACCAAGTGAGGCCGCACAGTATAGAATGCTAAAATTAATGTGAGGATAAAAAGGAATTAGCCGGGAACAGTGTCTAGGATACAGTAAGTAGCCAACAAACGTTAGTGATCATTAACACAAGCATGTGTGAATTCTCATTTTTTCTTCAGAAGAACCAAGTGAGGCCGCACAGTATAGAATAGTGGTCCCCCAAAGTAGAGTCCCCATGACCAGCAGCATCAACACCTGGGAATTGGTTAGAAACAAATTCTTGGGCCCTATATAGACTTACAAAATCAGAAATTCTAGGGCCCACCAATGTATGGTCTCCAGGTAGTTCTGCTGCACACTAAATAAAGTTTGAGAACCACTGGCTTAGAAATTCAGAGCTTAAAATTTGTCATCAAAGAGATCTAGGTTCAAACACGTATTCTTCCACTTACTCACAATACAACCTAGAGTGAGTTATTAGCCTTAAAAGCCCCAGTTTTCCAATCTATTTTTTAAAAGCAGATGGGGAAAGAGATTGTAAAGTTTAAATGAGAACTAAACAGTATAATGCCTGACAAATGGTAAGCTTCAATACATGTTAGATGAGTGAAAAGAATCTTAAGCATGTTAAGCAACGTGCCTAAATACAGCAACCTGCCATATTTACTTTGTAAAAGTGGAGCAAATCTGAACACAACCTGAGTCAAAAAAATGTGCTCTTTAGAATTGTGCTCCAATTCCATCTTATATCATAAACTGCCTAGAAAAATTGATTTTTCTTTTGACAAAAGAATTAGATAACATATCAAAAAATCCCCATACTATAGGAAGTGGCCTTGCTTACAAGAAGGATCTCTTAGACTACCTCAATAAAGCTGACTAGATAAAGCTCCTGTGCCAGGTTACCCTGAATATTATTCTGTGTGAGTCTTCTCTTTCCTTAACTCCTTTATCAATGTTTTTGAAAAGGCACATGCATCCTAAAGAAATGAAACATAAAGAGATATGAAAACAGTAAGATGAAGTGACAAAAGAGAGATATTAGACAAATTTTACCCTGGCACCAAATCAACATGCTTAAGCATGAGTATGACACAAATATATTTATTACACGTAGAAGTAGTTACAAATGCTTCAGAACATGTGCTATGATTACAAGTTATGGTAACTGATTACATTTGAAAATAATCATTTTTCCCATTAATTGGTCAACAGATAGTAAGCATTTAATTAACTGTCATTGTTCTAAGACTGGAATTACATCTATAAGTATACATGTAATTTTGAACTCAGTGAAAAACTTACACGTTTCCATTCCTCAAATTTTTAATGTAAAAATTTCTTTGCAGTGTTATGTCAAAAATCAATTTAATACTTTACTTTCTGTTTCTGAATAAAAATGTATATTTTATCTGCACTTTATCAATAAGTAAAACCACTAAATACATATTTACAAATATCAAAATTGTAGGATTGAATTCTTGTCCAAATAGCAAAATATAAATAGAATAACATTCTCAGATACCAAACAAACAAAATTAAGTACCCAATCCTACTGCTATCCTGATAAAGGGAAAATATTACTATGATATACTAAGAAGTAACACAAAGCAGAAAAGAAATAACAGGTGTATTCCAAAATTACAAACAATGTGAATTAAAACAAATACAATGAACAGAAATGTTTAACTTCTAAATTTCTTCCTCTTGTTTTGCACAAGTATCTCTGAAATGTTAAATCTTTCTTTGATGTTAAGGAAGTAAAAATGGATGGAGTCTGTCTTCTGTTGGTTCCCCTCAAAGGAGCATTATGCAAAAAGCCTGAAATTAACAAAAGTCTTTATGCCAAATTTCAGAGATGACTCTGCTTAAACAACAGTCTTCCTTTGCACCACGCCTAATGTGAAGTAAATGGTAATTTACTGCAGCACTTTGCCGAAGTTTGCACAAAAAATTTAAACTTTACATAGTATTTCCTGTCCTTGTTGGCATTATATCATTCTTTTACATAAATGAGTCATTTATTATTTATTGTCAAGTCATGGATACTTGTTCTATGACATGAGATGCCACAAACAGATATATTTACTCTCTATAATTATACGTAGTGAATACTGTGTGTGAGAGAGAGAGTGTGTGTGTGTGTGTGTGTATGCAAACACAACTCCAGAAAACTGGGTTTGTACTAATTGCACTAAATTAAAAAGCACTTGACAAAGAAAACCATTTCAGGTGAATAAAAACTCTTGCCACAATTCAGAACGTCCTGAATGTATAGTTTAGCGCAAATGTTAATGGTCTCAACAGTTTTTTTTTTTTAATTTACGTTTTTTCATTGTACGTTTATGAGTTACAGTTTGTTGTTTCAATACATGCATATATTGTATAATGATCTAATCAGAATAGTTCGTATATTTATCATTTCTTTGTAGTTATAACATTCAAGATTCTCTTTTCTGGCTACCTTGAAATATACAATACAGTATTATCAGCTATTGTCACCCTAGAGCACCAGAGCTTATTCTTCCTATCTAACCGTAGCTTTGTAACTTTAAGTTATTTTACTTTGTAGCATCTGTTGATCTCATTGTTAACTAACCCAAAGCAAAATTCATATTGTCAACTGTTGGTAATTTCTGCAGAATCTGCCCTCACAAACTACTCAATTGCTCTAAGAAAACAGGGAACAAGTATAGATGTGATTCACAATTTGAATTTTAAAGAGAGGGTAAAAATATTAGAAATCTTTCTATAGTTCTAAAAGAATTTACTTAAAATGATGTTGATTAGTTCCCTAAAAACACTATCTATCACTATTCTAGTTACAGGGAAACTAGCAACAGAAAGGAACAAAAAGAGGGGGGGAATAATAGGAAATATAACAGGAAATAGTGAACAGAGGCAACAAGAAGAAAACGGCTTTTAAGACAGATTATATAAACTACTTCAGAGAATAACAAGATTAGTTCTGTGCCTTTGAGGAAATTAGCTTAAATTCTTAGAAAGAAGTCATAATAGATAGAATTTCCAGAAATTTAAGACTAGGTATTAAAACAGGTCATAATTGGGAGAATCATGTCTTCCTGAGATCACTTTGACCTAAAAGCAAGAGAACAGACTGGGCAATATCTTGAGGCTCCAATCAATCCTCACCCCAGTATTCTCTGCTTCCTTCCAATGAGCACTTTTAGGTGCCTGACAACTTATATTATTGTTTATTAGAACCAATATTTTGAATATCATTTTATGAAACATTAATTTTTGAGAAAGGAAAGAAACCAATTTTATTGTCTACCATGTGCCAGGAATTGTGCAAGGTGGTTTCATATGTTATCTCACCTAATCCTACCAACAATCCTTTGAAATGGGTATTCTTACTCCCATTTTTACAGATTTAATTCTGTATGTGACACAGTGCTGTTTTGGACCCTGCCTGTGCGTAGTGGTGACATGTAACAAGTAAGGACTTGGTCCTTGCCCTGAGGAGCTCAGAGAAGGGCAGTCAAGTCAACAACCAAAGTGCCACCTACGGCTCAGCTGGGAAGGACCCTGGCCCAGTGCAATGGGTCAAGAAAGATTTAAAGAATTCATCAAATACTGCTCCAAGATTTAAATAATTCACCCAATGCTATGAACTTGGCAAACAGCATTACCAGGTGTTCTAACCAGGATCATTTTTTCAGATTTAGTTCATGTCATCTATGCACCCGCTTGGGTTCTCACACAACTCTCTTCCATGTTGGTCTTATATCTGGTCTTCCAATAGATTTTGCCCATTGGTGCAAATTTTATCCCCTGATGCCAACAAGAACTAGTTTAATACCACCTCCATGTGAAAGGCTTTCTGATATCTGAACACAACTATCTTTCCTCCCAAGTCTGCTCTCCTAGAACCCATTCCTCTCAGCATTTCTCATATCCCTCCTCCACTCAAAACACTACCAATCTCCTGCCCTTAAACCTGTCCATTCCTCCCTGCTCTGCAATCTCACTCCATCAGTTATTATCAAGTATTCATCTACTCTCACATAGTTAATTTTCTCTCTTTCAGCCTATAAATTTATTCAACCCCTCCCTCAAAAAAAGCCTTTCCTCAAACCCTCTGAATCCTCTGACACTCACTTCCTAACCATTCACTCATTCTAACCTACAGATTTTAAATCTAGAGGACAGGAGGAGCCCCTATCAGAATCTTCCTTCTGCCACCTAATGCCTAATTCTATAGTTACTTCATAAATATACTCTTGAAGGGCAATATTTGTAGGTGCTTCACCTTTGAAAGATCACATTGCTTATGCTGTTGGTTTGAGGACCCAAATACATTATTTGCAAAGGTTTCAATGCTTACAGTATTCCATGTAAAAAAAAAAAAGTCATAGTAATTATATTAACGATATAAAACATTTACCAAGTGCTTATCATGTACCACACATACTTAATATATGTTAATGTGAGTTAAATCCTCATAAATCTCTGCAAAGGAGATATAATTATTACCTCCATTTGAATAGCCTGTGCAGGAGAAAAGCTTATTTGTAATCAAATAAGCATGTTTCTAGGCAACACATACCTATCTACCCCTCCTTAGTCAACATCTGCATTATAAGGCAGTAGTGGTTGTATGCTTTGCTCCAAGGGCCTTCACAGTATAAACCTTCACAATAGAGGCTCTGAAGAAGTAAAAACTAAAGTCCAGTCACAGAAGGAAAAAATACACATCAAGAGCACACAACTCTTAAATTCTTGAAATATCTGACTGAAGATCAAAAGCATCTATTAAAAAATACTTCCTTTTTACATGATGTGAAGACTAAATAGCAACTGAGTAAAACTACATGATTTATGCATCTATTTCAATCTTAAACAGGTTATAAAATGACTCCAACTTAACTGTTATAATGTGTGCCTATTTGAGCTAAAAAAGTTGGTGCTGATAAGGCCAAAGTTGTAGATTATATCTCCCACAAGGGCCCTTTAACATAAAATCAAACTGAAAATGTTGGTGTAGAGTAGTGGTTCTCAAACCCAAGTATGCATCCAACTCAACTGAAAAGGCTTATTATAACACAGATTGCTGGGACCACCCCCAGAGTTTCTGAGTCAGTACATCTAGGTTGGGACCTGAGAATTTACATTTCTAACAAGTTCTCAGGTGATGCTGATGCTGCTGGTCCCTGACCACAATTTGAGAACCACTGCTTGAAGGGCACAAATTACAGCCCTAATTCAACCATGTGGTGAAGAAATGGAAAACAAGCTCAATTAAAAAACAAACCTGGAGGCATAAGACTGCTCCAGAAACATCTCTGTTATAAAAACTGTGAAAGATTTAAACAGAATTAATGGGTTAATAATCCTCAGATTTGGAACAGGCTACTCGATTTAATTTTAAGTAAACATTTCTCAAAGGACATTTAATTAATTTTAAAGTGAGTTCATCAAAAGCAAGGTTTTCCTTTTCCTTCATTTTCTCACTTATATACAAATTAATAATAAGTACTCAACATTGTTAGTCATTAGGGAAATGCAAATCAAACTCACAATGAAGTACCAGTTCCCACCCACTATGATGGCTATTATTTAAAAAAAAAAAAACAACAGAAAATAATAAGCATTGACAAAGATGCAGAGAAATGGAAACCCTATACATTATTGGCAGGAATGTAAAATGGTACATACAGCCTCTGTGGACAAGTTTAGCAGGTCGTCAGAAAGTGAAACACAGAATTACCATATGACTACTCAATATCAATCCTAGGTCTTCCTAAAAGAACTGAAAACAGGTACTTATTCAAGTACATGTACACTCATGTTTATAGCAGTTATTCACAATAGTCAAAAGGTAGAAACAGCCCAAATTTCCATCAACAGATGAATGGATAAACAAATTATGGCATATACAAGTATATGCAATGGAATATTACTCAGTCATAAAAACGAATGAAGTACTTACACATGCTACGATGTGGATGAACCTCCAAAACATTATACTAAGTGAAAGAAGCCAGGCACAAAAGGTCACATATCATATGATTCCATTACATGAAATATCCAGTCAATAAATCCATAAAGACAGAAAGTAGATTAATGGTTGCCAGGGGATAGGGAGAGGGATGAAGAGAGAGAAACTGCTTAATGGGCACTTCAGAGTGATGGAAATGTTTTAAACTAAACATAGGTGGTGGTTGCACAACACTGTAAATGTACTACTGAATTGTTAATTGTAAAATTTATTTGATGTGAATTTCACCTCAATAGTTATTTGAAAAAGCTAATTTCTATATATAACATGTAAAAACATTCATTTATATATGTTATATATATATACTTATACATATACATAAAACAATGCCAAGATTCTAAGTGAATAAAATATTTTCACAAGAAAAAGTAAAACATAAAAACATGGGAAAATATTCAACATCACTAATAATAAAAAGAAATGCCAAATAAAACAATAATGGAGCTTAATTTTAAGTCTATTAAGGTATCATGTTTTGGTTTTGTTTTGCTTTGTCTTAGTGATGAAACTCAGTTCTGGTGAGGATTTGGGGAGAGAATCAGTTAATTTCATTTATACCTAGTGACTTGGTAATGTGATACAATCCTTTTAAGAAATAATTTGGCAGTAATAAAAAACCATTAAAATGTTGATTCCATTTAACCTAGGAATGCTATTCTTGCATAGCATTCCAAGAATCCTGTCCCACCTGAACACCTCCACAAAGAGCAGCTGCCACCCACTGTGCCCCTTTGAGCATCTCAAAGACAAGAACCCTGCCCTGTTCTCTAACTTTCTAGCAAATGCCCACCTCATACTTAGTTGGCATATAATAAATGTTGACTGAATGAATGAAGATTAGGAAAGAAGACAGAAATAAAAAACAATTATATCATGGAAGGATTGTAATGTAATCTTTTAAAAATTTTCAATTTACATAAATGTAACAGCAAATACATTTACTCAAATAACAATATTAAGGCTGATATTAAGGTGACAGTTGTTGATAAATATGTTTCCTGACAATGGGACAGTATAGTAGAAAATCTTTCAATACTGTATCAAAACACCTTGGTTCTGTGATTTTTATTTTAATTACATTATATATAATAATGAACATCTTAATAGAAAACAAATTCTTGCTATGAAGATGTAACAGAATTTATCTCATGTTTTAATAGTTCAGCAAGTAAAAAAAAAAAAAAGTATTTTTACTCCACAGAAGAAAACAGAGAAGTCAAGAAAACACTTTAACCTGAACCTCTGAACCTCTTTTATTTCCTAAGTGCCAAGAAATGTTTGCTTGTTGGATTATTTGGTTTTGAAAAATAGCTTGAGAATTTAAGTGGCTATGCCAGCAAAAAGATAGAAATGTTTGAGAGAGAAAGAGGACTTAAAGGATTATTGTCCAAACAAATAAACAAAAATCCACCAAAGCTGCCTCATCCCCCCCACCTGTAGCTCAATAACACACAAGTCCATTTTATTACGGATAATAATTGTTCAAAGACAAAGATTAGAAGAAGCTTGGGTATTCACTCTAGAGAATGTGTTCCAGTCTGAATAACAAAGAACTGATACATGGCACACCCCTCTGAATGGACAGAACCTTGTTATACTCAACCTCTCTCAAAGAGGTTAATTAAATAATTAAAGTGAACCTGTATTACTTTTATCAATCCCTATAACCTCACTACATAGGAATAATCTGTTAACAATATGATGTGTTTCATTCCAGGCTGTTTTAAAAATAAATACATAACAATATTTTGCACGTTTTTATACCACTGGTATCAAACTAAATAAACTATACATGTACTATAGTTTTGAGTCCTGCCTTAATAAAATACACACGTTATACAATTAATACATTCCAGTTATGAAGAATACATAAAATAACAGGATAAACTATTATTAAAGTCCTACCTTATTATATCTACTCCAATATTTTGGTATTTTTTTCAACCCATCTATAAATTTATATACTTTTAGAAAACATGCTCATACTATGTGCATTTTCTATTACTTTACTCAGTACTATATTAGTTAGAAATTTTTCAATAAATACACATATAGGTTTACCTCAGTCTTTTAATATCTACATATATTGAATGGATTACACCCGTTATTTAACTAAATCACAAATTGGTAGACTAGTTTCCATTCCTTCAAGAGAAAACAATACTTCAATGATCATGTCTATAAATATTTACAGCTATGCAAGTATTTTTTAGAATAAATTCCTAGTGGTCAGTCAAGGAATATGCATATTTTTAAAATTACAAAATGCCAAGATGCATTCTGTAAGTATTGAAGACATATTACCATTTAAATTTTTTAATTCTTTTAGATGCTCTCCTTCACATGGGCTTTTAGGCTTACACTCTCACCCACAACATAAGTGAATGCACAGTTTACCCATATTCCACCACCCCTCAAGACTGTCTAATAATTACTGTTATAATTATTATTATAATCTAATAATTGTAAGTAAGGTTGGGAACTTCTTCATATGTTTATTTGCTTTTTTTGTGAATTGGTCTTTTTAAATTGCGTTGTCTGTCCTTAATGATCTGTAGCAGCTTTTAATATATTTTGGATATTATTCCTTTGTCAAGTTGCAAATATTTTTCCTTAGGATATTACTTACCCATTAACTTTATGATGAGTAAAAGATTGATTATTTAAAAGTGCTGAGAAAACTGGATAGCCACTTAGGGGATAAAAGATACATCCTCTCTCTTCCATACACCAAAATTAATTCCAAGTAAATCAGAAGTGTTGTATGTGAAAAATGAAACTGACTAAAATAAGAAACCTTCAAAGAAAAGTTGTACAAGAATTTTTTAAGGCTTCTGGGTTCTATTTCTTAACTCAGTGTTTGTAATTGTAGTCCTTTAATAACATATACCATTGAAAAAGAAAAATACAATGAAAACAAAATCACACTATAAAATTTTAGCAGAATTGCTGGCCAAGGCTTGGAATTTGTGGTTTTGCTCTCTTTGCTCCCTCTTAAAAGGGTAATTGATAAGTATTAGGTGTTCGTGACTTATTAGCACAAAAAAGACTTTCTCCCTGATCTAATCAGGAGGGCTTAAAGAAAAGTAAAATGAGAGAAAATGTATGACTAAAAGTTATTTAATGTGATATCCCTCTTCCACTATGCCCACTTTGGAAAACATGATCTTAGGCCAATGGAAGACCAGAGCAGGGAATGGCATAATTGGGACGAATTTTAATTCAGGAAAATGAATCTAACAGTGGTGCACTGAATAGACTACAGGAGTGGTTGTCAAAGTGTGGTCCCCAAACCAGCTCCATCAGCATCACCTGGAAACTTATTAGAAACACAAATTATCCAGTTCCTCTCCTAGAACAACTTTAAGAAACTCAGAGAGTGGGGCCCTAAATTTGTTTTAACAAGCTCTCCACATGATTCTGATGCCCTTATACTGTGTAATGCCCACTACAATGTGAGAGCAACTAGGTTGAAAGGAGGATGAAACAGAGCTCCCTTTTCCATCTTACCACCAGAGGAGTATGCAACTGCAGTTGTGGAAGAGAAAGGTAATCAACATAGTAGCATCAGTGGAGAGGGCTGTTGCAAAGGAATAATAGGATTAAAGATTAAAGGCTGCCTCGTTATTGGGCCATGGAGGAGAAAAGGCTACAAGTAAAAGTGAAGAGTTCCCAGTCACTGGATATTTGGAAGCAGAAGCTGGATAATGAAAAGCTGGGGGTGTTGTGGAAACAATGTGCTTACCAAACAGAACAGGTAACTGAGAGAGTCTATGATTTGGGAGCTTCAAAGTATAGCAGTATCAGCATGAGGAAGCAAAATCATCAGGAATAATTAAATTATAAATATGTTGTGTTTGAGGCGTCAGAAGGACATGCAGGTAAAATAGGGATGAGATTAATAAAACATACAAGGCTTTAAAGATGCGTCCACATTTCATGGAACAAAAGGAGATAACAGTGAGAAGAATGCTTAGAAAAGTAACTTCACCTAGCAGAGGAAAAAACCCATCCCACTTCAATCTCTAGTCTTTCCATCCCTGCCAATAGGTAGTAATAATAAAACTATCAACAAACTGACATTTCACTCATTCATTCATTCACTCATTCATTCATTCATCATGTCATCAAATATTTACTGAATGCCCCTTTCATGCACTGGGGCATACAAAATGTGTTAAGTATGGTTCTGGTCCTCTAGCAGTTTTTCCACAACTAATGACTGTCCTTTAGGCAATAAGCAGTCTCATGGTAGAAAATGCTTCCGCAGTGGCACCCATATGTTTGCTTTGAAAACAGACTAACTTTGAGTATGCCTCCTTGTTGTACCATAAAAAAATTTTTCAATTAATACCAGTGAGGTAGTCTTTTTGATA
>NW_007726627.1:122105-130845 GCF_000696425.1 Galeopterus variegatus | reverse complement strand
GCCTAGCAGAGGAAAAAACCCATCCCACTTCAATCTCTAGCCTTTCCATCCCTGCCAATAGGTAGTAATAATAAAACTACCAACAAACTGACATTTCACTCATTCATTCATTCACTCATTCATTCATTCATCATGTCATCAAATATTTACTGAATGCCCCTTTCATGCACTGGGGCATACAAAATGTGTTAAGTATGGTTCTGGTCCTCTAGCAGTTTTTCCACAACTAATGACTGCCCTTTAGGCAATAAGCAGTCTCATGGTAGAAAATGCTTCCGCAGTGGCACCCATATGTTTGCTTTGAAAACAGACTAACTTTGAGTACGCCTCCTTGTTGTACCATAAAAAAATTTTTCAATTAATACCAGTGAGGTAGTCTTTTTGATAGTAGAAGTAGGTGGGAGTTTAGTTGAACACAAAGTGATCCTCATAACAATACAATGTTAGAATCCCTGAACTAAAGCATCATTTTTCTATCTTACAGATCCAGAGACTCCATACAAGGGTACTTCAAAAAGTTTATAGAGGGCCGGTCCCGTGGCTCACTCGGGATTAGCGCTGAGCCCGCGGGTTTGGATCCTACACAGGGATGGCCAGTGTGATCGCTGGCTGAGCGTGGTGCAGACAACACCGAGCCAGGGGTTACGATCCCCTTACTGGTCAAAAAAAAAAAAAAAAGTTTATAGAGAGATTCATATTATCTTTTAATTCTATTTTTCCAAGAACTTTTTGAAGTGTCCTCATATTTGTCAAAAGGGAAGTAATCTTCAGAGGTAAGGAAACCCAGCTGGCCCAGAGTCCACATCTGCAGTCTCCTTTCTATACACTAAGTACACAGTAACTACCTATGTTCTCCTGATTATCCAGCCCACACGAAAGCTTCCTGATCTAGGCAATTATTAGTCATACTGGAATTTAATAATCCCAAACCTAGCTTTAAAATAAAAAACAGTATTGCCAAAGTTTAATTTATATATCATAAGATTTTCCCTTTGTAAGTGTACATGAAAGCTTCCTGATCTAGGCAATTATTAGTCATACTGGAATTTAATAATCCCAAACCTAGCTTTAAAAAAAAAACAGTATTGCCAAAGTTTAATTTATATATCATAAGATTTTCCCTTTGTAAGTGTACAACTTAGTAATTTTTAGTAAATTTATAGAGTTAAAACTACCACACAAAGTTTAGCACATTTCTACCAACCCCAAAAGATCCCTTTTATCTATTTACAGTCACTCCCCATCTCTCTCTGCCCCAGGCAACCACTAATTTACTTTCTGTCTCTATAGATCTGCCTCTTCTGGAATTTCATATAAGTGAAATCATAAAGTTTGTGTTTTCTTATGCCTGGCTTTTCATTTACCATAATGTTTGTGGGATTTATCATGTTGCATGTATCAAGAATTTGTTCCTTTTTATTGCTGAACAGCATTCCATTGCATGGATATACCACATTCTGTTTATGCAGTATGCATTCACCAGTATACAGACATTTGTATTGTTTCCACTTCTATCTATTATGAATAATGATGCTATGAACATCTGCATCCCAGCCTAGTTTTTTTGAAGGGGAAAAAGAAAAATTAGACTTCATGCTTGGTGGGAAGGGCCAGGTTTCATGACACGGTTGGCACAACTTACAGTAGTCCCCCCTTATCCACAGTTTTGCTTTCTGAGGTTTCAGTTACCTGCAGTTAACCGTAGTCTGAAAATATTAAATGGAAAATTTCAGAAATAATCAATTCATAAGTTTTAAACTACACGCTGTTCTGAGTAGCATGATGAAGTCTCACACCATTCTGCCCCGTTCCCTCCTGGGAAGTGAATTCTCCCTTTGTCTGGCATCTCCACGCTGTACATGCCACCCATCCACTAGTCACTCAGTATCCATCCTGGTTATCAGATCGACTGTCATGGTATGACAATGTTTGTGTTCATGTTACCCTTATTTTAGTCAATCATGGCCCCGAAGCACAAGAATAGAGACGCTAGCATATTATTACTATTGCTGTATTTTCAATTATTGTTGTTAATCTCCTACTGTGCCTAATTTATAAATTAAACTTTATCATAGGTATGTATGTATAGGAAAAAACATAGTATATATGATAGGACTTGGTACTATCTGGGGTTTCAGGCATCAACTGGGGGACTTAGAACATATTCCCCATGGATCAGGGGAGACTGCTGTACTGGCATAGTGTTCTACAAATACTAATCATCAGAGAAGAAAGAAAAGTCATCTATTGCCAAAAAGGTACCCTCATTTACACCAGGAAATAATGAGTCGAGATGGGAAAGGGTGGAAATACTGCACTATTTCACAGCTCAGAAGCAGGACATCTGCACTGCAGATGCTTATGACACCAACTACTGAAAAATCTACCAAAAATGAGCCCAAGAGACATCAAAGAAAAACCTGATACATAGGTAGCAGAAACATGCTTTTATACATGCAGTTCTCTCTACCTAGACCATCTTCTCTCCCTCTACTTTTCCGTCATCCTGCCCCTTTCTCAGTTTCACCCTTATGGTTGTCCTTTTAGATTCAATTTCCCTAAAAATTAATTCAAACATAATCTTCTGGAGGAAGTGATCCTGATACCTAGGCTGTCACTATTAAGTGACATTGTATAAGCTTTGGTTTTAGAAATATTTTCCCATTCAAATATTTCACGCTGTTTACATTTTTTAGTTTATTTGTCTGTTCAGTTCACTGAGTTCCTACTGGTTTTTCATTCCTGTATGGAAGCATATAACATGGTACATGATGCTCAACTGACATTTATTAGAGAAAACAATGAATGAGTGATTTTCAGTCAGATATTTCTGTGGAGATCTAGACTTATTAGAGACATCAACTATCTGATAATTCCACAAGCATACCTGATAGCTACATTAAATATAACTTACATAAAACACAACTCTTGATTTCCCCCTGCACAACCACTTCCCCCAAACCCATTCCTCCACCAAATGACCCCATCTTGGAAAACAGCACCATCATCAACCCAGATACTCAAGCCACAACTCACGAGGCAGTCAGTCATCTTTGAGGTCTCCTTTTCCATCAGCCCCCATATTCAATCCATTAAATCCCTGCAGGCTCGCCCTCCAGAACACAGCCTCAATCCATGCAACTTTCTCCACCACAGCTCTCTAATCCAAGCTACCAGCATCTCTTGCCTGGACTGCCACAACAATCTCTACTCCTGTGCTGTGTTTCCACTCCTGTCCCTCTTAGATCCACTCACAACTCAGTAGCTGGTAATCTTTCAAAAACTGTTTTTTAAATCTTTCTTTTTATATAAACCTTTGGTTAGAAAATACATGAATACACTCTCCCAGTTAAATATTAAAATATAGTAGATAATGCTCAAGTCTCTTCAACCACCAGCTCTCACCCCAGTTCCCACACTCCTTTCCTCAAAAGTATCTACTACTTACTACCAGTGCAGGATGTATCCCTCCAGACCTTTTTCTACATACAGACTAGAAAATATGTGGTATTCTTTTAACATAAATAATAGACTATATATATCATTCTGCAATTACTTTTTTCATTCAACAATATAACTTAAGAGATTTTCATGTTGCTATCTCATTTTTTGTAAGTTTAGATCAGTACATTTAGCCTTTCCAGTACAATCTGGTACTGGCAGGCATTTTAACTTTATCCAAAACAACACTGGACTAAATATATTTGAATAAGGCCTAGGTTAGATACTGGCAAGTATTTCATTCAGGCACAGGTTTAAAAGTGCTGCCTGTCATGCAGCTACATACATACACAGCATGGCAGCTTCTGCAGTAAGTTGACTTGGGGCCAAGATGGCTGACTTGGGGGAGTTCCCAGTTCTACAGACCTGAAACCTGCTGCTTCTGAAGGGAGTGCTCAGCTACATTAAGCAGCCACCATGCAGCAAGCTCCCCAGCTAAAAGACACACAGCTGTTGTCAATGGAGAGTTGACAGACCTAAGCCTTGGCCATTTGTGGGGAAGTACAGTCCACTCCATATCCATGGGTTCCGCATACATGGATGCAGAGGGTGGACTGTGGTACTTGAATATTCTCAGATTTTGGTAATCACAGGGGTCCTGGAAACAATCCTCTGGATATCAAAGTATGACTGTATCTGGTGCTTCACTTCCACCCTTTGGTTTTTACTTTTTCATAGTCTATAGCTATTGCTACAGTTAGAAACAAAGCAAATTAATTTCACAATGTATTTCATAATGCTCATAATGTGAAGTTTGTGTTGTTTCAAGAAGATCTCAACTTTTATCAATCTTGCCTAGATAAACACGCCAAGAAAGTATGTCAGTCTGGCCACATGAACACTGCATTCCTACCAGACTTAACTGAACAAATTGCCTGGTGCTATAATAATACTGTTAGAAGAGCCTGGTCTTTAACTAAAAGATCTGTACATAATTGACCCAAATGGAGTTATCCATCATGTGACTCTCAATGATATTCCAGAGGCCCAAAGTGGAGAAGTGGGGAAGAGACTCTCAGCTGAGTACAGGCCTTCCATAAGGTGAAGACCATGGAGGTGATTGATCAGATTCCCATACAATTAAACCAAGTCTGAGTCCTTCCAAAGAAAATTTTTAGGAGGTAAATGAGTAGGTCAATATCAGTGCATGTGCAATCTCTTATGCAGGGAAAAAAATGCACATTCTGGAAAGCATGATTAACATTGCAAAGATAACTGTTTATGAACATGCAAAAACATTATGCCTACATTCATAAATGTTACTCTGATTTCTTTTTTAACATCTGCTAAGGCTTTTTAAACTTAGATATAAGTCTTGCTATTTATATATAATGCCTTCATGAAGAAGAGGAAACATCCTTCTTATTTAGTCTTTCTTGAAACTTTGTAAACACCAAAGGAGCATAACAGACATTTAAAGCTTCTGACCAAGGCTCCTACAATTTCCTTCTCCAAGTTCTTTGTACAAAATTGTTCTCTATTAAACTTACAAAGTTTATATTTCAAATTATTAACATAAGAATCTAATTAGACTCTTTTACTGTATAGAATACCTGACCGACACAAATTTTAATTTTTTAAAACACATCTTTAGTGACCAAGGGATTTAATAGATCATATGTGATCCTCAGCCCTGAGATTTATGATTTACATGATTTTACTTATTTCTTTAGTTGACAACGTAATATGAGCAAGATGACATTTGTTGTGTCAGTCACTGAGATTTGCAGGTTGCTTGTTACCTTAGCAGAGCCAACTAATACACGAGTCAATCTAAAGTATAAAGAAGTCACTGTCTACCATATTACCCAGTTTATTTCTTGAATGCTATTACCACATCTGATTTTATCATCTTTACCGATATAGTCTTTCTTCCCACGTCCCTACAACTTGCTTTGTCCACCACTGTAGTCCCCAGTAGCCAGCACAACAGCTGATGCTCATTCTACCTGTGTTTTCTGTTGACTACCACATCTGTACGGATAGTTCCCATCAACCACACACTAAGTCACTCTCAGTATACTAGGCTTTTGCAAGTATTTGTTTTGCAGTATTGAAAAACACCTCATCCTGGTCCTGAGTACAAGTAGCACAAAGTCAGATTTTTTTTTAAAGCTCCAGGGTTGGAATTTGAAGAATCAAATATCAGAAAACTAAGAAATGTTCCTAAGTAGCCAAAGTAATGGCGCTAACATGCTACAAAATCAATTCCATATCTTGCATTTGCTTTGCTAGTTAAACATATGATTGTATTTTTATAACTTAAATGGAGACTTTCTTTGGTGGTATTTCCTTGTGCTCTTTAGCCTCTATTTTCCTGTGGCATAGCACCAGATCCTCAAAGCACTAAAAATTAGACATATGGAATGTGAGGAATGTCTGATAACTATACTAACTTCAGAGATCAGCCCTTAGTCATAAACAAAAACGCATGCCCTTTGAGCTTAGACTCAAATTCAATTTGAAGCAAACAAAACTCATGAGACTAAATGCTGGCAAAGTGTGCAAGGTGAAGTGGGGTAGGCTGAGAAAACTCTAATTATAGTTCTTTATCACTGCAAAGATAAATACTGCTCCTTTATTTTAAATGTTAATAAACTGAATGTGCAAAGCATGGCTCAGTTAAGTTTAAGACCAGTAGCACCTGAGTTAGAAAAACAATTAAAATCACTTTATGAAATAAAGTTTGTTCTGTTCCCATATGCTTTCACTAACACCTCCATATTAGAGCCTCAACTTTATTTATCCAGTTATACAGGTGCTAGTACTACTGTTTAAGGTTAATTAAAAGCAAAAAACAAAAGCTCTTAGGAATTGTTCTAGTCCAAAAGACAAATAACTATCAATTGCAGGATATACAGGTGCTAGTACTACTGTTTAAGGTTAATTAAAAGCAAAAAACAAATACAAAAACAAAAGCTCTTAGGAATTGTTCTAGTCCAAAAGACAAATAACTATCAATTGCAGGATGTTTTTCTCAACTGAATCCCAATTCTTAAGAGGAAAAAAGTCATAAAAGAATTTTTGAAACAACTGTGTAATTTAACTCTACTAGATGTTAAATGATATTTCAGAAATTTTTTTACATTTCCATAGGTATGATAATGATATTATGGTTCTGTAAGAGAATACGTTTGTACTCGAGAACTAATGCTGAACTATTTAGGAGTGAAGGGTCATAATATCTGTAACTTACCTTCAAATGTTACAGCAAAAAAGTTAGTATAGATGTAAATATTGTATATTTACTTTATATACATACATATACATTTGGAGAATATTACACACACATTTAGAGAGGAAGGAGGAGATGAAGCAAATATGGCCAAAGGTTAACTGTCATATCTAAGTGGAAGATATATATATATGTATATATATGTATATAGGTGTTCATTCTACTGTTTTCATTTTTTCATGTTTGAAAATTTTCATAATAAAAAGCTGGGAGGAAAAAAATTGGTTATCAAGGATATATGTGCTTACCTACATTCCTTCTAGAAAATAGCAGAAAGGGGATTTTTTTTAAAAAAGGCATAAACACAAAAGGACAAAAGGCAGGTCAGCAAACAAAAGCAACAAATCTGGGGTGGTGGAAAGCAAATGGCAGAGTGACTTAGCAGATTTGAAAAATAGGAAACCTAAGTTGGCAACAAAGAAAGCCCAGAAACAGATCAGTTCATACTGCAAAAGCCTGATTAGCTCAGGAATTCCAGCATCAAGGACTTCAGACAGTAGGGGGCGAATGTGGAGGATTCACTAGAAGTCTGTTAAGAAGCAGTATACCCTCAGCTGCCTTTACCCAACCTGGGCAGAAACTGAAGGTTTATTCTCTACAGAGACACAATCAAAGGATCTGTGGGCTTCCAGGCAGCTGATACTACTGAAAGAAGGTGTAGCTTATTAAAAACAGGAAGATTAAGGGAATGTCCACACACCGAACAGCAAGCCTCCGTACCCAGCTCACAAAGCTCCAGGAGCTGGGCTTACATTTGCCAGGCAGGCAATTGGTGTTTTTCCTGGGAAAACTAACCAGACCAAGAGAAAAGATCTACTGACATTACCATCTGGAAGTACCCTAATAGAAGGCTGGCATCCTAGGATCTCCATTTACTGTCATCCCACAGATTTCATTTGTCTTTTTTCTGTGTTGGGTGCTCTTTTTTCTGGATCTTATGTCTTCCAATTTTCTTGGTTCATTCTCTTTTGGTAGACTTGATTTACAAAGGGAGCATAGGAGATACATTTGTTGAGGCTTTGCATCTCAAAAAATGCCATTATTCTACTCATACCTTAATTGATATTTTAGCTAGGGCTATACCAGGTCACCACCACACGACTAAGCCCCGCCCACTAGGACAGATATTCTAAACAGCTTTGTGTGCCCCATTCTTAAATATGACTGACAGCTATCAGTCAGGACAGGCTAGGTAATGCTGCAATTTAAAAAAAAAAAAGTATCAGTGGCTAAACACAGCAAACATTTATTTCCCACTCAAGCCAAGTCTAAAGTGGATTCCCTGGGCAGCTGGCCTCCACAGTGTGGCTCAGCATTCCAGACTGCATCTCAGGTAACTCTAGCACCTCCATCTCAACACAAGCATCAATTACCCAGGCAGGGAGATATCACATCACTTCTGTTCACAGTCCACTGGCCAAAACAAGGCACCTGGAGGCAGGGAAGTTAATCCTCTCATATGACTAGGAGTGAAGAACCAGGATGGTTGGTATTAGTTAGGTATAATGCAAAAGCTAAGAAGAGCTGGCCTGCTAGCTCAGTTGGTTAGAATGCAGCCTTATAACACCAAGGTCACAGGTTTGGATCCCTGCACTGGCCAGCCACCCCCCAAAAAAAGCTAGGTCCCTAGAATAAAAGCAGAATCTTTAAACACTGAAAAAAATAAAACTGGAGCAATTCAACAAACAGAAAGAAAATTCTATTTTCTTCAAAGAAACAAGAAAATTTCAATAAGCATCTTTGGAGAGAGAGAGCAGATTACTTTCAAAATGGAAATATTTGGAGAAAAGAAAAAACTCCTGGAAATGATCATATGATGGCTAAAAATAAACCCATCTACTGAAGTGTGAGAACATCACCTTCCTGCTGTGCCGTACTTCCGCCTTGGCCGTACAGCAGATAACTATACTAACTTCAGAGATCAGCCCTTAGTCATAAACAAAAACGCATGCCCTTTGAGCTTAGACTCAAATTCAATTTGAAGCAAACAAAACTCATGAGACA
>NW_007726627.1:118328-122095 GCF_000696425.1 Galeopterus variegatus | reverse complement strand
CAAGATGACAGTAAATGGAGATCCCAGGAGGCCAGTGTGCAGCAGTTACAGTGATTAACCAGTCCGAACTGGAGTCTAAGAACAGAAGGCACAGGAGGTTTCAATCAGATGGAATATCAAGTACGTTTGAATGTACTGCAAGGAGATTTATCATTCAGCAAATTGGGGACAGGGACATAGAAAGTTAAACCAATGAAAAAAGAGACAATTATTAACTATAGAGAAAACAAAAGGAAAAGCAATCATAGTATACTAGACTGGTCATCCATGAATAATATTTACATAGTCATAAAAATGTAAATATTGACTACTGATTTCTTTACAAGGTGATATAATACACCAAGAGGATGAGGGGAGGGCATGTGTGTATGTGGGGAAGGTGCTGGTAAGAGAGCTGAATCCTCATCCACAGGGGGAAGTCAATTCTCAAAATGAAACTGAAAAATCTATCTATCTATCTATCTATCTATCTGTCTGTCTGTCTGTCTATCTATCTATCTATCTATCTATCTATCTATCTATCAATCAATCAATCAATCATCTATCTATATGTTATTTAAAAAGAGGAAGTAAATACCAAAAGAAACTGTTAAACATGCAAATATGGTCAATACTGGGGAGAGAGAATCGGATGTGAGGAAGAATAGTGGGTCAAGGGACTGCTGTTTTTGCCTTGGAAACCTGTTTGTGTGTTTGTTAATAATTTACAGATATAACTTTGCTTGAAAAGTTTTAAAATCTCCCATGAGGTTTCCAATTTTAATTTCAAAAGTCAGAAAACTTTTCTACTATCTCTGTTTACTGATTTCAAATTTATGCCTAAAAAAACTCCTATAAATTTTTAAAGTTACATTTGCTCAGAGACTATGTAAAGTTTATTTTTCAGTAGTCTAAAATACATAATGTAAAAATATGAAGATATTAGTATAAACTAACTTCTAGTGAGTCTTAAATAAAATAGAAAATAAAAATATTATACCTTGTTCTTCTAGTTTTTATTTAGAAACCCTTGTTGCACTCAATACACTGTTAAGAGATACCAAATAATACATATGAAAAGTATTCTGTACAGTGTTAAAGCACAACATAAATGCTTTTATTTTTATTTTTACTTTTGAACCTTTGACCCTGCTCTCAAAGAGACTACAGTCTAATTGGAAAGATAAGGCATATGCAGAAATATTTATAACAAAAGACAGTTTGTGCTAGGAACTCTGTAAACCATACAAAGAAGAAATGAAGGCAGCTGATTTGAAAAAGCTTCCATATAGTTGCATTTGAAATGGTGGTTGTCACTGTAAGTTCTCATCATTACCTTCTCGCTTCATTTTACAAAGCAGAAAAACAAATTAATTTGAATAAATTATTTTTAATGCCTTAATACCACGGACAGTTTCTCTGCCCTGTTATTTCTACCATGCTCTCAATAAATAGTATAAAAATCAACAGAAATACAAAACTGTGTCACAAAGAGTGCCTCTCAGCATCCCAGGCTCCACAGGTTTCCCCTTCAGAACTTCTAAGTCTCCCTATGGCCAACCCTTTGCAACACTCCCAAGTTCCCAAACCTGCTCTCCTCTCAGAGGTGCTCTCCTCTTCACCCCCACCCACTACCCACACCTCCCACAGGATTCCAAATGACCATGGCTCTAGGACCTGAGAACTGGAAAGTGTGTCTGTGGAAATCCTGTAACTGTTGTCAGACGTCTAAAGATCACACTCATGCAAGGCTGTTGAGTGTTTTATTTCTGTACAACACAACCTCAATTAGGCTGGCCTGGTTAGCTCGCCCCCATTGTGACTTTAGGTGTCTGCCTTCTGAATCTAATGTTTGAAGCCACATGATGAATCAAGGATGACCCATTATTTTCTAAAGTGGAAATTATTCTCTGGCCAAGGGCAGAGCAACTGTTAATCTAATGTTTTTGTTTTTTTAAGTTAATAAACATCTGGAATATTAATCCTCTCAGCATTATTTCTGCTATGGCTTTATGTTCATTTTTCCCAACAAGCTTACTATTATCTAAGTAACTTGAAAACCTATCCAGAGAAAGTAAAATCATCTTTTGAATTATGCCCTTCTGTTGAAATTAGTGTCTTTGAGAAATTATTAATTTCATAGCCACTTCTCTACTTAGGTAAATGTCTACCTGATTGTTTACATTAAAGTAAGATACATTTACTTTTCACAACAAAGCCAAGACACAGAGCCACCAATGTGATCTGGCCAAAAGTAAATCATAAAGTCTCCAAGATATCACTCTATAGTGAAGCCAAATACCCATGGCACAGAAATCACAGTATCTGGATCTAACCCCATCTCTGCCAACAACTTGCTGGGAAAGTTTTGACATTTAACAATCTCTCTGATTGTTAGTTTTTTCATCTATAAAATGATAGGGTTTAATTCAAAGATCCAAAGTCAATTCATGCTCTGAAGCTTAATGATTTTTTAAGGTTCTGTGCCACTTCACTGTAGACTGTGGTAATTCATATCTTATTTTCCCACTGACTTAGATAGAAATCTAAATGATTCTTCATCGGCGGTAGGCCTTAACAATTTTGTTTTAAACCCCTGTACCCCAAAAGAGCCCTTTATATCTGGCAGGAAATGCTGAATCTTTTAAAATCTTTTTTTCTTTTTCTTTTTTTTTTAAAAGTCACTACAGCCTTCCATGGCCAGCTATATAAAATTCAAGGTGTCTGGGCTGGCATTCAAGATACTCAAAATTTGGGGCACTCGGCAAGTCGCAGCAGCACGGTGGTGGCGCAGCCCTCTGAACTAGGCCACCCAGAGGGTAGACGAGCCAGACAGGAAAAGGCTTGGTCTGCCCAGAGCCTCGTGCATCCCTCGTCACCCCCGATACACCAAGGCGGACGGCAATGTGCTGGGTCACGTCGACATTTTAGAGAGAAAAGCGCTGGAGGTATACGGGCTCATTGAGTGAAGAAAATCCGCCGGCATCGCCTGAGCCCCGCACCCCGGGGAGGGGGACAAAGACCCCCGCCCCCAGCCCATGAGGATATTGCCGTGAAAGGCTAAGCGGCTACAGCAGGAACCGGACCGGCACCGGAGCAGCAGCGATACCGCCTCCTCACCCGGCAGCGACAGCAGCGGCGGTGGCAGCGGCGGCCCCTCCTCACCCGAACATCAGGGCCCTGCAGACCCAGGCGTCCCAACATATCCAGCTGAGCTGGAGCCAATGGGCAGCGGCCGCACTCGGACCGGGGACTCCAAGCGCGCTGCCCCGATTCTCTACTGAGTCTGCCTGCTCTGTTCATTAGACTGCCCAGTGGAACAGAAGATACTCTGCTCATTTCATCTGATCTGTGGACTGTGAAAACCCCTGCCACAATGAACAAACATCAAAGAAAAGATACCAGAAATACGAAAAATCAAGAAAGTACACCACCAAAAGATAATAAATCTCAAGCTCTAGTTCCTATAGAACAAGAAGCCCTTGAAATGACTGACAAGAAATTTCAAGTGATAATTCTAAGGAAACTGAATCAGATACGAGAAAACTCAGCTAGACATCATGATGAAACAAGGAAAAGTATACAGGGCTGAAAGAGGAAATGTAAAAGGAAATCAATGCCCTGAAAAAAAAGGTAGCAGAAATTGCCGAACTGAAGAAGTTATTCAGTGAAATAAAACGGAGAGTTTAACCGGCAGGCTTGTAGAAGTTGAAGAGAGAACCTCTGAACTTGCGGGTGGGCTGTTTGAAATAACACAAGCAGACAAAAAAAAAAAAAAAAAAAAAAAA
>NW_007726627.1:52858-117328 GCF_000696425.1 Galeopterus variegatus | reverse complement strand
ACAATAGCCAAGAGTTGGAACCAGCCCAAATGTCCATCATCAGATGAGTGGATACGGAAAATTTGGTATATCTACACAATGGAATACTACTCAGCTATAAAAACGAATGACATACTTCCATTTTCAACAAATGGATGGACCTTGAGAGAATTATATTAAGTGAAACAAGTCAGGCACAGAAAGAGAAATATCACGTTCTCACTTACTGGTGGGAGCTAAAAATAAATAAATAAATTCACACACACACACACACACACACACACACACACACACAAATGGGAGGGGGGGAGAAGACACAACAATTACAATTCCTAATAGTTGACATGACAAGCAAACAGAAAGGACATTGTTGGGTGGGAGGGGGGAGAGAGAGGAGGGAGGGAGGTTTCAGTAACAGGCAACAATAATCAACCACATTGTATATCGGGAAAAAAAAATAATAAAAATAAATAAATAAATAAAGATACTAAAAATTTGTCCTCAACTCAATTTCTCAACTTTCATCTCCAATGATTCCCTTTCCTGTTCTCAAAGCTATAGTCAAACTAAACATGTTTTTTTTTCCTAAGCACATCAAAATCTTCCCATTGCCCATGTTTTTTGTTTATGCTATTTATCTTTACTTGGACTGTTCTCTCCAGAGTCAAGTCTTACCTAATCCTCAAAGCTAGGGGGACCATACAATTTATCATTCAAACTGGGACTATTTTGACCATGAAAGAGGATGCGGATGTTAATTAGATGGAACACCAGGATGCCAGGAGTAAACTGAGACTGGCCCAAGCAGATGGGGAAACTTGATGGCTCTACACAAAGCCAAACTCAAATGCACATCTACTAGAAATAATCTCTCCCTCCCCTAAACTTCTATCATACTTTAAATTTGTATTTCCTTTTGCTTGTCATTTCTGCCATGTACTTGAGCTCTGTGTATCTCCCTAACCAGTCTGAGTCACAAAATGATTCAGCATTATACTCCCACAATGCCTAGCATATAGTAGGTTCTCAATAAATATTTGATGAATGATTTCTTAAGTATGTCTAACTCCAGGATATAAAATTAGGTTCTCTCAAATCAGCACATGCCTTTTTAAAATCAACATCACAGTTCACACAGAGAAGAACCACACTCCTCAGCCACCTCAAAGATCTATCTCTCTCAGAGATGCCCCATGTTTACAAACTATGATGGTTTCTGAAACCATCATAATGTTCACATTATGAGAAAACCATCATAATGTGAAACTTTGATGCTGCATCTAACAAATTCACATATGATATCATATAGACTGGGAAATAAATCATAACACCCAACCAGTTGTCTGCCTGCTAAAAACTACATGTCTAAGATCTGATACAAGATCTAAAGAACTCTGTGCTTCCAACTTGTGAGGAGATATTTCTTGAAAAGCATTGTTCTACCTTAGGAAAGCTTTAGATGTCAGGACAGTGAGCTGAGAGATTACTTATGATCCAGCAAGGTTTTGACTACCCTGGATCCCAAAGTATTTTATTTTAAGCTATTAACTACTTTCTAGTTAGGCATTCTAGACACCAGGGGCTCCAAATCTGTGATCATTGATCTTCATATCCTCCAGAGTACACAGAATAACACACATCATACACACTCAACGAATATTGGTTGTATTAATTTTAAAAATCAATGAGTTAATGACTTGAGATTGTACACTGACTGAAATAAGAATTACCACAGCCACGCTGAAGCATACTTCAAATATACACTGATTCAGGCCTGCTTCATTCAGATATTCCAACTCCTTAATGTGCAAAAAATCCTGAGAGGTAAAAATAATGAGTCTCCATTTTATAAAATACTGATATAATGAGTTCACAGAAATGAAGAGCATTGTCCAGAATGAGGAGCTAAGTGACAGAGACAATACTTGAACCCAGACATTCTGCCCACCAGGACTATCTTGGTCCACAAAGAAGCACTGCAATGAAACTACAGATACGATATATATGCAAAAAAATATTTACAAGTTGGGTGGCTATTCTCATCCCAGAATGCTGCAAGCTACAACAGACAATTGCCACAAATGCCTTACCCAGTTCTATCACTTTCCTCAAAAAAAGGAAGAAGAAAAAATTAAAAAAAGCTTTCATTTGCTGCTTTTTCCAGCTACTGGTGTAAATAAACCTGGCTATGTCGGGGGGTTTGGGGAGACATATATGAGAAAAAAAAAAAAAAGAATTTAACATACTACAAAATTAGAAGTAGAAAGCTTTAATTTAAATGCAGATACCAAAAGTGTCATTATCTGTGTAGCACTCTTCGTCACAAACACATATTAAAATATTGCTACATAAATGTATCAAGTTATTTTCAGGACACTATAAATGAGGCACTTTATCATCTGGTCCACTTAGAGACGGACTCTTACTAAAACAGAAAGTCTTATGAATTAAACAAAAGAATTTTTTAAAAATACAAACACACTTATTTTTTGTCCAAGTATATTTCATTATACCACATTCAAATGCCACAGTATAGGATTTGGATGAAAAATTAAAAGGTCCTCTTGGTGCCAGTTTTTTAAGGCTCCTTCATTACCTATACAGTTTCTACATTCTTTGTAACAGTAATTAAATTTAAGCCTCAACTGGGCTTCATTCCCATTTGCTATGAGTCTGAAGGCATGAGAAGTATGTAGCATTTATATAACAGGAAATATCTAAAAGCATTCTACTGAGATTTCCTTCCCCCACACCCCCTTCCACACCCATTCCTCAAACTGCCTTCAAAAGGCCTGCTATGTTCTTTAAAAATTAAACATTAGTTACTAGTAGAAATGGTGTACCTATTCCTTAGTTTATTTAGACACCACATCTACACTAAAGTTGTATTTAGCCTGGCTTAAATAGCTTCTCAAGCCTAGCACCTGACCCTTAATGCTCAAATATTTTAATGCCATGCAGGTCAAATATGCTTTTCTGTTGCTATCAGGGTGGAATTTAGAAGGAAAAGAAGAAAGCTTACCAACCCAGCTTTCCATTCTCCACATACCAAACCCTAATCAAAAAGCCCTTCCAATGTTTTGACATGAATGTGGCCGTGACACTCCAAGTCAGAAGGGGCCCTTTCACCCTTTTCCACCCTCTCTAACCCCTACTTCCTGACCTGCCCTCAAATCAACTTTGCCCAGCTGTGGTTCGAATTCCCATGGGCATTTACCCAGTAAAGGTAAGACTCTGAAACAAACAGAATGTGAAATGCAAAGGCCTAGGGGTGTGTGTTTGTTGTATGCTCAAGGTAAAGACTGTTGTCAATACAGTTTTTAAATTAGTCTAACATTTATTAGTACTTCTGTAACAGTACCTTGTAATAGTTATTAATACCACTGGTTTATTAAATGTCCAAAATGTGCCTTTTCTACAGGACACTATTGGTCATGAAAAATTATTATGGTAATGAAAATGTGGACATCACCATATGTGGAGGCTGTCACACAGAATTGGCACACAGCCATCTATAATTTCCTGGCCTCTTAAAAACATGTGCCCATGTCCCCAGAAGCCAATCAATGTCCAGGAATACCCACAAGGACTAGCTTCACCAAGGCACATTCTCATAATAAGTGCATCAAGATGGTCTAAACCCAATCCATTCTAGGACCCATACCCACAAGAAAAGACTTACTTTTCGCTGGTTCCAAAGCCATACATATTACAAGGTTTTTCTCCAACAGCACAGACTACTTAAGAGTTTCCCAAGATATCCTTCGTTAAAAAAAAAAAAAATAGTAGGAATCCCTAACTTAGTTCTAATTTCCTGCCTTTTGAAGACCAATTCCTAATCTTGTCTTTCTGTGCGCATTACTTAAAAAAAAAAGTGTCAAATCACATAATACAGAGGACACTGACCTGCATTAAGTCATAATATTTTCCAAGTATAGTAACAGTGAGTTTAAGATCATGCAATCTTACTAAATGAAATTAGAGCAGAAGGTGAGTCTCTAATATGGACCTTCTTAATTGCTGTTCACAGAAATTATTTTGTCCAAACTGCAAGAGAAAATTTTAATTTCTGTTCAATTTTCTCATTATCCTCAAAAACTCTAAACGTACCATTTTGTTAAATTGAGTCAATCCCAACTGAATAGAGTAATTCAGGAACTTCGCTCAATTGTCCACAGGAACACTAATTTCATTTTATCTAAAATTAATACAACCTGGAACATTAAAGCAAGCCACTCCCACTAATCTTGCTACCTTATTTGATGATTCAATTCTATCTATAATTATGTTATAAAATTATAAGGTACCCAATGGCTAGATCACAAATCACTTTTGTATTATGACCTAGAAAATACCTACCATTTATTCACAAAACCACAAACACCTAAATTAATTTTAATAATTTTGAGCACCACCCACATATAAGACGATCAAGACAAAGGATACTTCCAAAGTAATTTGGCAATGACCTATAACTTGAGTCAAGTCAATCAATCAAAATGAAAAATAATAAAAGGAAATACAGATAGATCCTAATTTACACTGGGTTTATGCTCCAAAAGCTCATTTGTAAGTCAGCTTTTTAGTACTCAGATTACTCATTTGGTTAGGCCCCCAAACCAGATCACAGAAATCTCTGAACCTAGATAGATCCTAATTTACACTGGGTTTATGCTCCAAAAGCTCATTTGTAAGTCAGCTATTTAGTACTCAGATTACTCATTTGGTTAGGCCCCCAAACCAGATCACAGAAATCTCTGAACCTCACAGTCTACCTAAATACAGTTCTCTGCAATCCTCCGTCCAAGTTTTTTTTTCTTAAAGAAGGATTTGTTGTTCTGTTCTCACTACTCCCTGCAGCTGTGGGCTCTAGGCCTCCCTTCTGGTGGTGAAAGAATAAATTTCCATTTCACTGATGGATGGTGAGACCCGCAGCCCAGGGCAGGGGTGGGCTAGTCATGTGGGGTGTGGACTAGAGTGAAGAAAGATATACTGGCAGTCAATATCACCTGTGGCACACTCTGAGTACTACACATCTCCAAAGATGCTTATCTTATATATCTCTATGGCCACTGGACAGGTCTACCTGCTTCCCATTTTATTGTTACCACTTTTTCATACTTTCCAGAGTTTTTCTCCTTTATGGGTTCACTCAGAAAACAGTCTTACAGCTTTTCTCTACCCTCTTTTTGTACCTAATGCAAATCACTGAGGTATCTTAAGGCTTTATTGCTAGACACTCAAATAAAAGAGCTCCTTCCTTTGAAGTTATCTCATCTCACCAAGGCACTGTAGAGGACAAAAACTGAACACAGGAAATAATGATGCTTCTTGGAACACAAAAGAAAGATGAATACATTTAAAAGGCAATGGCCTTGATAAGAGCTTGTGATTGTGAATGAGACTCTAAGCACATGCTCTCGAAATCAAATAACCACTAAACTAGATTAACTAGATAAGGGAAAAATAATAATGATGCTACTGGAAGGGGACGAGGGGCCTGTGCAAGGCAAGAGGAAGGGGAAAAGAAGAATTGAGTGATACTGTAAGGTAGTTTCTCATGAGTCAGACAACCTGAAACTCGCACCAAAAAGAACTGTCCAGTCTGCAGACCAGAAACATGTAAACAGAATATGAGGCAAAGTCAGTCAAAGGGCAATTGACATACAGTGATGGGCAGCATGCAATTGTTCATAGCGAAGTTTCGCCATACTGCCTACATACATTACTTCTTGCTATGATGCTTGCATGTTTTCTAATGCATCCTTTATGTCATTATTTCTTCCAAAATTCAGCTACAGGCATGCACAATCTCCAGTTATAGCATCAATAAACTGTCCCAAAGTCCATCTAAGACAACAGGCTTTGAAATAACTCCTTGGTTCACCAGCTAGATTAAGTAGATTAAGTAAGTGCTTGCTACTAAAAGGCAAATTTTCACATTTTCATTCAAATCTCCAAGAGAATTGGGGTGACTTGGAGCATTATCCAACAGTAGTAGTTGTACTCGAAAAGTTAAATTATTTTGCCTATCTCTGGACAAATACACAACTGAAACAAGTCTTGGAACAATGTTATTGTAACCAATGAACTTTCACTTGTATGCCAAATGACTGGTTGACAGGCTTTTTCATTATTTTTTAACTCTTTAGGATTCTCACACTGATAGATGAGCATAGATTTTAATTTAAAGTCACCTTTTGAGTTGTCTCCTAATAAAAGAGTTAACGCCTCTCTTTAACTCCTTTATACCCACTTTGCAATCTTACATCTTTTGTGACACAAGTTCCTGATGGAATTGCCTCTGTCTCATCAACACTAAATATTTGATGATGATCATCATCACCTGCCTTAACTAATCCCTGGAATCTGGATGCAAATTTCCTGGCAGCATTCTTATCTGTGCTGCAGCTTCTCCTAATAGCTTAACATTAATTAATTCATGTCAATTTCTGAATGGCAAAACCAGTCTTTACTGGCAGCATTTATTCTTCAATCTCTGTGTAATTACTATTTTCTTTCGACGTGGCAACTAACTTCAATACTTTGGCCTGAATGTCAGCAGAACTCATTAGGATTTTTTAAATTACAGTCTTCTATCCAACGTAGAAACAACACTCCATTTTAACCATAAACAGCTTTCTGTTCCTAGTAAAATTTAAACTAAAAGCTGCTGAAGTGACTTTACCTCGTTTTTTATATTCCCAGGACTCATTCAACATGGTTTCTACCATGGCTTCATGCAGGCCTACCTCTCATTCCATATTTGCTTTGCTGTCAACATTTTCAAATCTCATCACTTCCAATTTCACTTCTAGCGTTTATCACTTTTCATTTCTCTGCTACACTTTCATCTTTGTTGGCCAATTCCTCTTTGAATTATTCATTCTTGTGAAATGTCATATGAGTTTACCGCTGGGATAAACAAAGAGGCAATACAACTACACGCTTTGCTGTCTGCATGAGAACTGAATAACAGATGCACAGTGACCAATCACTGACAGAGTTGAAAAAGTAATGTGATTTGTCACTGATCATGCTGCACATCTGTTATTTATGCAGTGATCTGTGGACTGAAAAGCTGGAAGCAAAGTTCGTATCCTATGCAGTTACTCGCAATTAATACACTGTGGTAGCTGAAATTCGAATCATGTTGCTGGGGGACTGGTGTTGATTAAGTAAGCCATGAGAACTGATATATCAGAATCATGCAAAATGAAGACTGCCTTATTTCATTCTAATCCCTCCTTAAAAATTATTTTAGGCCAATTTAAGCTAAAGATTTTAAAATCTTATTGAAATAATGAAACTACCGGGAAAAATAAAAAGAACACTAAACTGTGGTCAAACAGGGAGAAATTATTTATACAAATAATGCATATGAAAACAGGAGAAGGGAGGAAAAGGAGGAGTTATAATAAAATTCCACTTTGAAGTACAACATTAATTCACAAAATTAATTCATTGTGATCAATGTTTTTTGTTTTTTTTTTTCCTTTTTGTCTTTTTTACTGGCCGGTAACGGGATTGCAACCCTCGGTGTCGCGCCCGTACCGGGGACCGGCAACGGGATCGCAACCCTCAGTGTTGCGCCCGTGCCATGCCCAGCCAGTGAGCGGGAACCAGTCACCACATGGGATCCGAACCCTCGCCGGCCCGTGACCAATGTTTTTTTAAAAAGAGAAATTCCGTGAGAAGAATCTGATCTGAGTAGCAGTAGTAATGGCAGCTGTGTAAAGCCAAATCTCCCAACACAAAATATAAAAAGACAATTTTAAAAAGCAAGAAGAACAAGTAAAACTACAAAACCCACGCTCTCAGAATAACCAAAAACTATGGTAATTTCAAATTACCTGTAAGTAAAAAAATTAACATCTAATCCTAGTGAACTACTGTTGGTTCTACTATAACATTTGTTCTAAAAATGCAAAATGGTGTTCAAATGTGATTGATATATTTAGAAAATAATTGGAAGAATGAGAATTTCGAGTTTCCTTATGCGCACTGTGATGTACAAGAAACACTAGGTGAATGCAGAAGACTGCACCCAGCAGAACCAAACTGGAAGGAATACACAAAACACATGCACATGGACACACATACGCACACTTCAAACATCTACCAGCTACCTCGGTTCACCATGAGTTACAAGTCACACCTATCCATATATGGTGTGACAACTTTCCATCCAAATTCAGATAACTCTTCCTCCATCACTTCAGAATAACTCACAAACTTCAGTCCTTCCTACGCCTACTCCAACAAGAAAACTTCATGTCTTTTTCAAGGTAAAGTACAATATTTACTGGAATATTCATGTATTTCTAATGATTTAACATGTATAAATGGCGTTACAGTTTTTATTTGGTTCCTGTATTTTTTTTAATGTGTCACTCATGGTTTTTGTGTGTTGCGCCTTGTTATGGGCTAAATTGTGTCCCCTCAAAATTCATGTTTAAGCCCTAAGCCCCAATACTGCAGAATGTCACTATATTTGGAAATAGAGTCTTTAAAGAGGTAATTACAGTCAAGTTACGTCATGTAGGTAGGCCCTAATCCAGTATGACTGGCGTCCTTATAAGACAAGGAGGTCAGGACATAGATCCATACAGAGGCAAGACCAAGTGAAGACACAGGGAGAAGATGGCCACCTACAGCTGAGCAGAAAGGCCTCAGGAAAAATCAACCTTTTCATAGGGAGAGAACAGAACTGTGGTTACCAGAGGTGGGAAAGGGGGAGAGTGCAGGGGCGGGAGAGATGGGTTAGCAAGAAATTGACCATCACATATTGTTCACAAGTATTAATAGTCAACTCAGTACCCCACAAATATGTATAATCAATTATGCTTCAGTAAAAAAAAGAAAAAAAGAAAAAACCAACCCGCTGATATCTTGATCTCAGACTTCTAGCATCCAGAACTGTGAGACTATGAATTTCTGTTGTTTAAGCCACTCAGTCTGTGCTACTTTGTTATGGCAGCCCTAGCAAACTAATTTATACCCCAGCAAACTAATACATGCCCCAACTCCATTTTTCCCATAAGCCCTGTGGTTTTTATTGTGTGATTTTGCACAGCACAATGATTTTTAAGAATACATATGTTGCATTACAGCAGAACAGACTATGCATCCTATATTCCTGCTGTAAGCATTCATAGGAACAAGGATATTCCTGCAAAAATCAAATGGAAGAATTAAGGGGGTAGCAGATGTGGTCTTAAGATTGATCTAAAATCACCCCCTAAAAGAGAAAGTCCATCTAAATTTGAAAGTACTTTGGTGGGGCAGAGAGGTGAGGTACATCATAGCATACTATAGGGAAGGAACTTAAAAGTGCATCTAGGACTCCAGGAGACAGCTTGGAAAGGCAACTATTTGGGGGAAAGGAGACAGAAAAGGAGAGGCACTCTGGGAAAACTGCATTGTTAAAAAGAAAAAAAGCAAAAGGGAGAAATTTAGAATATGGCAACAGAAAAAACTTAAAAACCGAGGGACATGCAAGTTATTCCCCTCTTCCTACTCCCCCAAAAGCCATCCAGTAAAGCAACCACACAAGACCACAACATCAGAAACCTGGCAGACACTCCCTAAAAGAGATCGGAGTCAAGATAGCCAGTAATGGGACAAACAGACATCATGTGCCGCCTGATATAACGTGTTAAGGACATTCTAGAGTATTTCCATCAAAATATATAACCTGAGTCTAAAGATTAAATATCAAACAAACACAAACTGAAGGACATTATACCAAATAAATGGCCTGTTTGCTTCAAAAATGTTACATTTATGAAAGACAAAGAAACACTGAGGAAGTATTCCAGATTAAAGAATAATAAAGAGACATTACAACTAAATAAAACAGATGAGCCTGAATTGTATGTAGACTGGGCAGGGGGACATCCTATAAAGAACAGTAGTGGGACAATTCTGCACAATTTGAATAAATACACACATCATTTTACTGTGATGATATAAGATAATGTCCTTGTTTTGAGGGTATCATATCTGCAACTTACTCTTAAACAATTCAGAACAAAAATTAATGTATATAAGGGAAGGAGGGGGGAGAGGAAAAGAGAGTATGTGTGTATGTGTGTGTGTGTGTGTGTGTGTGTGTGTGTGTGTGTGTAAAGACAGAAAAAAGGAAGAGAGGGGCCGGCCCGGTGGCGCACTGTGCTAGTGCACCGCTTGGGAAGCGCGGTGGCGCTCCCACCGAGGGTTCGGATCCCACATACAGACTGCACTGTGCTAGTGCACCGCTTGGGAAGCGCAGTGGCGCTCCCACCGAGGGTTCGGATCCCACATACAGACCGGTTCCCGCTCACTGGCTGAGCGAGGCGCGGGGGCAACACCGAGGGTTGCGATCCCATTGCCGGTCCCGGTCCGGTACAGGGGCGACACTGAGGGTTGCCATCCGTTGCCGGACACAGAAAAAGACAAAAAAAACGTGGTAAAATGTTAACATTTGAGGAATCTGGGTGAAGAGTATATGGGAACTCTCTGTACTCTTTTTGCAACTATTCTGTAAGTATGAAATAATTTCAAATAAGATAAGAGTGGAAGAGATAAATTTTGTCTAGCCTTCCGTGATGGTTAATTTTAGGTGTCAACTTGACTAGATTAAGGAATACCTAGAAACCTGGTAAAGCATTATTTTGGGGTGTGTCTGTGAGGGTGCTTCCAGAAGAGATTAGGATGTGAACCCGAGTGGACTGGATGGGAAAGATCCATCCTCATATGGGCAGGCACCATCCAATCCTCTCGGAGCCTGGACAGAACAAAAACAAAGGAAAAGGCAAATCTCTCCTCTATCCACTGGAGCCTGGGATATACCCTTCTCTACTGTTTTTGATCATCTGAACTCGAGACTCTTCAGCCTTTGGATTCCAGGACTTACACCAGTGGCACCTCCAGCTCTCAGGCCTTTGACCTTGGCCTGAGATTCACACCACTGGCTTCACCAGTTCTGAGGCTTCTGGACTTGGATTGAGACATGCTACCGCATCCAGTTTGCAGACAGTTTATCATGGGACTGAGACAGGAGGTGCTAAGTTTCCCTAGTTCAGGTCTCAAACCACTCTCCTAAGACTTAAGCCCCTCCTCTGAGTCCTGAGCTGCTGTTGCTTGAGCACCTATTTTCAGTACCAGCACATGGAGATTGAGACCACAGGAGGCAGACTTGTGTCATCTGGGTGCTCGAACATGCTCAGTAAAAAGTTTATCCCTTGAATGACCTCCCACTGGAGGCACTAGAGAGCACCTAGAATATTCTAAGCATATTCAGTGCATGTGGTGGAATTTGACAAATGAGCAAGTTCTAAAGGAGACCAACTGAGCATTTGCAAACTTGTTACATAACCTGTTACATACCTGGAAACTACCCCCTTAGTTGAATATTCATTAGATAGCATGAATACATATAGATAGCCAAACTATAAAAGTAAAATCCAGGATGAGGTGGGGTGAGAGTGACCCCCTCCTCTGGTATCAGGACTTTTCAGCTTTCATAATTGCATGAGCCAATTCCCCTAATAAATCCCCTCTCATGTATATATATATATATACACATGAGATATATATCCTATTGTTTCTGTCTCTCTGAAGAACCCTGTCTAATATGCCTTCCAATGTGTACTTTCTGGTCAAGCCATTAATTCATTCATTGAGAACAACTGAGGCCACTGCAGAGTACATGGGAGAATAAAAAAAGAACAAAGAACACCAGGGAACTGGAATTCACAAATAACATTACCACATCATCATAAAATATGAATTCAGAAATTAAAGAAATAATAAACTTTATAAGTAATCAAGCTCTGTAAAACAGGTTGAAAAATCCTGATTTAAACCACCAATCGTGTGAGGTAGAACAGGGAAAAGCTATTCCAGCCCCTCCTTACTGGGTGTTCTTCCTCCTTACAGGGTGTTCTTAGGTCAATGACTCTGAGAAGATTCTATATTAGCAGCAGGCACTCATGCCAAGAAGAACCAAGTGAAAAGTTAATACTATATGAAACATTTTAGAAGTAAATCGTATTACTTTCAAGTGCATATAGACCAACCAACTGCTAACAGAGGAAAGAATAATGCAGTAACTCTTGCACAATTTCATTCCAATTACTAGCACTCTATGCAGGCAATATTAAAACCCTAGATCATTATAGTATTGTCCAAACTAGGCTCCCTCCCTCCAATCACTCTCTCTTTCAAACTCTCCAGCAACACTATTCTTGATTCTTCATTCTAAAATACCCTTTTTCCATGCTATCACTCCTTTATCAAAACCCATCAAAGATATTTATAACATGAAGAATCAGGTTGAGATATCTTACCCTCAATATCCAAGGCCTTCTACCATCTAGTCCTTAGTTTCTTTTCCAAACTTGTTCTCTAAACTCCCTCCCGCCAAAACTAGCCACTATGTCTCTGCTGACACCTAGCACTTTCCCCGCTGATCCTCAAAGCCCAGCTTGGGGTCCCCTGGCTCCATTAAGCCTATCCTGACCACCTCAACCATCTCTCTCTCTCCTTGGAAGATGTAGTAATTAGAACCTGCTGCAAATATATAAATAAATGGTATAAAAGACCTACCAAGTTCTAATTTTTCCCTTTATTTTGAATAACAATTATCTAACTTCTGCCCATCAATTTCCTCTCTCCTTTCTTTCTTTCTACTGTTCCTGCTTTGCAGGTGCCTTAGCACATGTTTATTCTATAATACAAAGGGACAGAGCAGCTGTGAGACCAAACAGATATCAAAGGAACTGAAGTTCTTAAAGAAGCATAAAAGCACATGTAGTGCTGGAAGGATTGGTGATTTTGGTCTGAGAGAGGAGGCCATAGTCCAGATGTGATGGCAAAGTAGTTCTGAGCCCACTGCCCACTGGTGGGCATGATGCTTCTAGCATACTGCCATTGGCAGTATATCTACTGTCTTCGCTGTTCTACAATGTGGGGGTTGGGGAGCAGGGGTTGGAAGAGACTGATGGTTAGCAAACAATGCCACCATAGACAGAAGAGTGAGCTTCATCCTAATCCAACTCAAATTATTAAAAATTATAATTAATAAATCCAAATTGATGAAATGTTGCCACAGCTTCAAAATACACAGTAACAGAGACAGAACCTTTATGGAAGATGTAACCATTTGGTTACAGAAATGGAGATCCTGCTGGTGAACACAGAAATCCAACACTGGGGAAATCTCAACGTTGTACCTGACCCGTCCCCTTCACTTTCTTGAGGACAGAACTTCAGGGTCATTTCAAGATATTCCCTGGGAACCATAGTCATTGGTCAAGGCACATAATCCAAATACACAGTCTTCATAATTCAAGGTAATTATAAAAAAAGCTAACACATTTTGAGCAGGTATCCTCATAACAAGACTTTTAGTAAGGTACTACTTTACAGATAAGACAACTGAGGCCCAGAAAGATGAAGTAACTGGCCCAAACACAGCCACTGAGAGGCAGAGCCAGGACTCAAATGCACAGTTTCTGTCCTGAATGCCCACTTTCAACCATTAACAAGCACCCATGTATTTAAAAAAAAAAAAAACCCAAATGAATTTTGCATTCCAAAAATTAATCCAAAAGTAGAATATTTGGGGGTTAATTTTTAGAATGCAGTCTAATTTAAAAAGTACTAAAGAATGATTTGAATTTTTTTTTTTTTTTTTGGCTTTTTAAGGTTAGCCTAAGTCACTTAAAATAGTAAGCCCATTAATCATGATTAACTGTAGGGCAATAATAATTACTAAAAATTGATATTTAGATTATTAGTTTAATCAAAATAACACATTAATATGGTACAGATATTTTTCTTCAATAACAATAATATTTTTTAAATAGGTAAGTATTTTAAATGTTTATTTTAATTATAAATACGAATTATAGTGTCTTTTAAAGCTAAAATGAAATAAACACAAATTAAATGGAACATTTTAGCCAGGTTACCATAAAAAAAAAATATCTGGCATATAACTCAGTCTTCATATTCCTTTACCTGAGAGGCAGTGAAGCAGAGAGGACTAAGTCCAGGGTTTGAAGCGCTGCTTGAATCATACCTATTCCATTCTCCTGCTCTGTGACTCAGTAAGGTATTTAACCTCTCTGAGCTTTGGTCACTCACTTATTGAATGGATATAAATAACACCAACAGTCTAAAGTTATTTTTTAGATAAAAATATATAACATCCACAATACACCAGACCCAAAGGAAGAACTTAACAAATGTTTAATCCCTTTCTTTCTCATAAGAGAAACAAGAATAGGCAGATAACTTCTGTCTGTGTGCATCAATAAGTCCAAACAACAATGATACTTTCCAGAGTCCAAGAGACATGCAGTGTTTCTCCACTCCCATTTTCATTTATAAAACTTCGAGGAAAACAACTGGATTAATATATTCCAATTCTAGAATTCCAACTTATATAGATGCTTATATGAATATAAAAATAAAGTGTTTACTTAATAATTTAATTTTAAAAATTATTTTGTTTTAAAAATCTTTTTAAAAAAATAAACCTGGGCCGGCCCGTGGCTCACTCGGTAGAGTGCGGTGCTGATAACACCAAGGCCCCGGGTTCGGATCCCATATACAGATGGCCGGTTTGCTCACTGGCTGAGCGTGGTGCTGACAACACCAAGTCAAGGGTTAAGATCCCCTTACCGGTCATCTTTAAAAAAATAAAATAAAATAAAAATAAAAAAAAAATAAACCTAACATGATTTAAATGTGGCACAATGTAAACCTTGAACATTACTGTTTAATTTTGAGATCTGAATTGATGACCTTGGCCTCTGTGATGAACTTGAACTCTGTGTAAGATGGAGATTTTGTCACCTAACCTACTGAAGGCAAGAGACAGGACCAGATGATAGTAGTTTCATATGGCAAAATAAGGTTTTAAGTCTGTCAACAAACAGGAATAGAATCAAAAACATGGATAGCTTAAATGAAAAGACACAGAGTCCATCCTTCTGAAAAAGTACTCACTGATCGCAACTGGGTAATGATAATGGCTTGCAGACCAGGACCACATGCTCCCTGTTCAACCCAAGAACCAAGACACTGTCACTGGACATGTGCCTATCAAATGACCCTTTCCAGGTATGTTCTGCTTCTAATCCTCACTGACACTCGAGGAGAATTCCACAGCTAACAAAGTCCCAGCACTCCAGAGCATCCCACATATGCTATACTACTGGGTAACCAAAGCAGAAATGAAGAGAAATCCCTCTTTACAGAAATATTCAAGCTAACAAATTAATAAGAAATGACTGAATGAGATCATCACTTTGCAACTCCCAATTAATTCATGGATCAAGACATCAATGGCTGCTAACATCTCAAACATTGTGTGGCTTTCAAAGTGTTCATTCATATATACATACATCCTGAATTTGATCAAATCTCTGGATCCACTATCAATTTACAAGTAATATGGAATTGCACAACAGGGATGTTATCAGAAAAAAAAAAAAAAGATGAAGAGAGAAGCTGTGGGTTAAAAAATACTTAAAGACTTTTTTTCTTTAAAGAAAGACACAACCTACGGTGTTTGTAGTTTTAGCACACAAGCATGTATCCTTAAAGAAAAGCACAGAAGCGATTGCCATAAAGGTCTGGATAATTACTCTTATGAGAAAGGACAGCTGGCAAAGTTCTAGTTTCCTGGTTGGTATTAGAAGGGTATTCTCTCTACAACAACTCATTAAGCTTTACTTTGTTTTATGTGGATTTCTATTATGTTTATGTTTTACAATTAAAAAAAAGAGTTTTAAAATAAGAGTGAGATTCTAAAGGTAATTCCAGATTATCCATTAAGCAGAGTAAGCATGTGCTGAGGAGTTTAGGGCATCAGTAAACAGGTCCCTCCCCTACTTTCCCTACCCCAACATTTTAAAAATAATTTTGGATTTCACACTTTTTAAAACAAGGAATTGAAGAGGTCATAATGAGAAAAAAATCAGAACTCTGAGGAGGTCCTTACACTTTCTTTACTATTTAGTACTCTTTAGTTTGAGTTATACTGGAGGGATGCATAATAATCTTGACAATGTCTGAAGCCCTGAAAGGTTTACATGTATCCTGTCTTTTCTTAAAGACTACATCTCTTACCTTAATGTGGGGCTGAGAAGGAGATCCACTCTTAATTGTTCATCTACTAAATGCTTTCCAGATCTTTTTTTCCTAATTCATTTAGGACACCTTGGTTCGGGAAGCTTCTTCTAGGGATTCCTAGTTGAATAAGAAAAGTCCCTGCTGGAAGGAGTTCAAATTTGGGAAAGGAAATTGAACAGGAACGTGGTAATTACTTTACGAGATGACAGCTACAGCAAAGACATTCATGAAGAAGCAAAGATGTACTGTCATTCTCTGAAATCCTGAGCCTACTTATGTCATTTATGTAGGGTCATGTTTGGAGAAAAAGAGCCATTTTTGATCTCAGAAGAGAAATGAAAAAGGCAGTGGTGAACATACACACAGAGTTTAGTAAGCAAATTAAACTAGCTTAACAAGAAAATCAGAGATGAATCTCAATGATCTTTATATAATATTAAAATGGGAAGGAGTATATACAAGCAGTATGATAATCTTAAATACATTCACTGAGTTAAAATCTGAGTGATTTTGGGCCGGCCCGGTGGCGCACTGCTACAGTGCGCCGCTTGGGAGCATGGTGGCGCTCCCGCTGAGGGTTCGGATCCCACATACAGACCGGTTCCCGCTCACTGGCTGAGCGAGGTGCGGGCGCAGCACCGAGGTTTGCGATCCCGTTGCCGGTCCCGGTCCGGTACGGGCACGACACTGAGGGTTGCGATCCGTTGCCGGACACGAAAAAAGACAAGAAGGAAAAAAAAAAAAAATCTAAGTGATTTTAACCTAATTTAAATAAGGTTAAACAGGCTTCCTAGTACAACAAGTTTATTAAAATTCAGTATTCATTAGCAGTGATATAAATATGTGATATCATCACATATTAATCCTTGGATAACTTTTTTTACAGAATTCTTCATTAGTATTTTATATTCATAAAACCCCACATTGTTTTGCCAAGACAGGTATTTTTATATGAAGGGGAAAATGTGCATACCTAAAATACTGTGAGACAGCCACAGTCTCTCATACCTATAGCTTTTGTACTCAGGGAGGTAAAACAGAGTTTAAGAGCAGTTTTTACTAAGATCATTTAACTGCAGAGCTATAATTTCACAGAGTTCTAAAATTTCTTATAACCTACTATTATTTTTTAAACTACTCAAAACAATAGGATTATTCAATACAATCACCCTAAGTATTTATTTTATAAAGGCTGTTCCCATTCATATCAAACAATGAAACAGAATGAAATACATTAGCATAGCAAATACAAACCTTACCAGAGAAAAACATGTTTCACCTTATTATTCTTATATTTGCCTTAGTATGCTTTTGCTTTGTCTTTATGATGTTTCAAAACACAGAACTTAATAAATAAATTATGTGAACAATCCTTTGTTTATAATATCACTCAAGGGCCGGCCTGGTGGCACACTGGAGAGTGCGCCGCTTGGGAGCGCAGCGGCACTCCCGCCGAGGGTTCGGATCCCATGTGGAGACTGGTTCCCGCTCACTGGCTGAGCGAGGTGCAGACGCAACACTGAGGGTTGCGATCCCGTTGCCAGTCCCCGGTGCGGGCGCGACACCGAGGGTTGCGATCCCATTACCGGTCAGTAAAAAAGACAAAAAGGAAAAAAATATATATATATAATATCACTCAAAATCTCTCATGATAAAATTTAAACTGAAATCTTAAATAAAATGTGCCAAAAATTTGTTCCAGCTTGAGCCTAAAATTTTAACTTCATTATTTTTCAATATCATCTCTTTACAATATTTTTAAACAGAAAGTAGAAGGAGTTTTACCAATAACAAATCTCTGAAATTCACTTAGTACAACTGCCACATTTTGGGTCCTGATGAATATAGAAATCTATAACAACACCAGAGTGATCTGTGTGCTCCTTATCCAAGACTGATATGAAGGCTCTCTCCATTGCCTACAGATTTCCCCTGTTGTGCAGCGACTTGTAGAGAAAATAACGTAAGAGTTACAATAAGGTTTAGGCATTAACTCAAAAAAACAGTCATAACAACAGACTAACTGTGTGGCTTTGGGTAAATTACTTAGCCTCTCTGAGCCTCCATAGACTCAAAGAAAATAAAGATTATATGACTATGTTTGTGAGAAGTAAATGATGCTATACATATGTATAAGCATCTGGGATAGAACAAGAACTTAAAAGTTCCTATTTCCCTCTCTTTTCTCCTCAAAAATGTTGAGACTGGAGAGGTAAGAAAAGTATGCCTGTGATACAGTGTACAGCTAGAATTGTGGTTCTTAAAGTGTGAGGCCAGGACCAGCAGCATTGATTATTGACCTGTGAGCTTGTTGGAAACGCAAACTCGTGGAATGAGCCCCAACCCAACCCAGTATATCAGAATCTCTGAAGACGAGTCCAGGAAACTGTTTTAATAGGATTTCCAGGATTTCCAGGTGTTTCTTAAGATCATTAAAACATGAGAACCACTAATCTAGAAAAACAAAATAGATACATGCAGCACCTTCTTATGACTAGTTAGTTATCTCATTTGCTGATCCCTGCTTCCCTCTGTCTCCTTCTCTGTTTATCACTCCAGCCCCTTCAACTGCCCAGCTGTATAGATTCAACTTTTGACTTCACTAGCTCACTTCCCAGACCACAGCTGGTTTTTACCACTCCTGGCAGAGTCTTCTCCCACTGACATTGTGCTGTCACATTCTCCATACCCACACCTGTTATACAGACAGACATCTAGAAGGGCCTAGTATCCACCCAGGCTGTACACTACCCCCAAGAGCACACTCAAATCCCATGACCATTACCCACCCTGCCCCAGTGTTTTAGTTCGTTTTGTGTTGCTATAACAGAATACCTGAGACTGGGTAATTTATAAAGGAAAGAGGTTTATTTGGCTTACAATTCTGGGACAGCTGCATCTGGCATGGGCCTCAGGCTGCTTCTACTCGTGGTGGAAAAGTGGCAGGCAGCTGGCAGGTACAAGCAGATCACATGGTGAGAGAGAAAGCGAGAGAAAGAGAGAGAGAGAGAGAGAGAGAGAGAGAGAGAGAGACAGAGAGATAGGAGGTGCCAGGGTCCTTTAAACAATCAGGTCTCGTGGGAACTAATAGAGGGAGAACTCACTCACTACCCCTCCTCCCCGAGGGAGAGCATTAATCCATTCATGAGGGATCTACCCCCATGACTCAATCAGTTTCCAACACTGCCACATTGGAGATCAAATTTCCACATGAGTTTTGGAGGGGACAACACATCCAAACTCCATCATTCTGCCCCTGGCTCCCCAAAACCCATGTTCCTCTCACATACAAAACACAATCATTCTGTCCCAAGAGTCCAAAAGTCTTAGCTTGCTCCATCACCAACTTAAAAGTTCAAAGTCCAAAGTCTCCTCTGAGACCAAATGCAAAGTCCTTCCAGCTGTGAACCTGAAAAACAAAACCAAATTTATCTACTGCCAAGATACAATGGTAGAACAGACATTGGGTATACATTCCCATTCCAAAGGGAGGAATAGGCCAAAAGAAAGGAAAAACAGGCCCCAAACAAGTACAAAACCCAGCAGGGCAGACATTATGTCTTAAAGCTCCAAAATAATGTTCTTTGACTCCAAGTCCTGCATCCTGGACACAACTGGGCATCTGGGCCCTCAAAGCATCAGGCAGCCTCATTTCCACAGCTCTGCCAGGTGCAGCCCAGTGGGCTGTGCTGGTGCCTGCAACTTCTCCAGGCCAGTGTTCCACTCTGGTAGCTCCATAAGTCTGGGGTCTCCATAGTGGCCCCACTTCCTTGGCTCTACTAGACATTTCCCTGGTGGGGGCTCTCTGTGGGGTTCTGACCCCACTTTCCTGCTCAGTATTGCTCTAGTAGATGTCCTCTGCAGTGGCTCTGCCCCTGCAGCAGGTCTTTGACTCAGCCCCCAGGCTTTTCCATACATCCTCTGGAATCTGGGTAGAGGCTGCCATGTCTCCACTTCTGTCACATCCTGCCGGCCTGCAGACTTAACACAACGTAGACGCCACTGAGGTTTCAGGCTTCTACCCTCCAGGGCTGCTGCACAAACCACACTTGGGGCCTCTCCAGCTGGAGCAGCTGGGATGCAGGGAGCATGATCCCGAGGGCAGCTGCGCCCCAGGTCTGTCCTCCAGGATAACTCAATCCTACTAGGCTTCAGGGTCTGTGATGGGTAGGGCACCCTTCCAGACTTCAGAAATGCTTGCAGGGCTTTCTTCTCTTTTTCTCTGCTATTAGCATCTGACTGCCTCACCTCCAAGATAATGTCTTTAGCAACCAGTTTATCTGCTTCACCCTTGCATTGTTCTCCTGCTCTCCGTTTCTTTATAGCATGGCCAGGCTGCAAATTTTCCAAATCTGTATACTCTGCTTCCTTTTTAAATTCTGGCTTTGTGTCATGATTTTGCCACCATAAGTCAGAATAGGCTCTTAAAAGTATCCATGCAGCTTCCTTAATGCTTTGCAACTTAGAAATTTTTTTGGCCAAATGCTCTGATTCACAACTCTTAAGTTCCAACTTCCACAAAGTCCAAGGGCATGGACACAATGCTGCCAGGTTTCTTGCTATGGTGTAGCAAGGGTAATCTTTTGTCTAACTCCCAATAAGTTCCTCACTTCTGTCTTGAGTCCTCATCATCCACATGGCCTTTACTGTCCACATTTCTATCAGCATTCTGCTCGCCACCACATAGGTCTCTAAGACATTCCAAACTTTCCCTCATCTTTTTCTCTTCTTCTAAGTCCTCCAAACTCCTCCAATCTTTCCTCAACACCCAGTTCCAAAGCCATTTCCACATTTTCCAGTATCTGTTTTAAGCAGCACCTCACTTCTCTGGTAACAATCTTCTGCATTAATCCATTTTGTGTTGCTATAACAGAATACCTGCAATTGGGTGATTTGTAAAGAAAACAACATTTATTGCTTAGTTTCTGAGGCTGGGAAGTCCAAAGTCCATCTGGTGGTGGCAACAGTGAACCTGGGGTCTCACATTGCAAGACAGTGGAAATAGAGAGAGCAAGAGAGAGAGAGAGAGAGAGGAAGTGCCAGGGTCCTTTAAACAATCAGGTCTCGCGGGAACTAATAGAGGGAGAACTCACTCACTACCCCTCCTCCCCCAGGGAGAGCATTAATCCATTCATGAGGTATCTGCCCCCATGACTCAATCAGTTTCCAACACTGCCACATTGGAGATCAAATTTCCTCATGAGTTTTGGAAGGGACAACACATCCAAACACCATCACCCAGAAAAAGAAGTTCCAAGCATCATTCTGCAAACCTACAGTACCTGGGGCATGGAAGAACTCCCAAGGGCTCTGAATTCCCTACACCTCACTTTTAAGGCTTTTCTGACAAGTCAACCAGGGGAGGTTTGACAAGATTAGCTGTTCTGTTCACTATAACTCAGAGTCCACGCCCACCTGTGCCCTTCCCTGCGCCAGCTGTAGACAGTGCTCATCCAAACCCCTGAAGTACACTGTTTGCCAGCATTCCTGAGGCGACTCATCATGCTTTACATCTTTTCAGACCACTCTGTCTCATGTCAGAATAAAGGCAGTAACATTCCTACAAATATTCTAAACCAGAATTACAGTGGGCCCTTGCCTGAGATGTATGCACAAACTAGGAGCTATTGGCTTAGACTGAGAGCTTCAGCCAGCTAAGGGAGGCATTCCATCATCTACTTTGTGACTGATTTCCAGGTCTTGGCAACCCATATTCCTACTTCCTTTTATCTTTTGGAAACTCATAGTGCCCCCTCAAAGTCCAGTTCTACCGATACTCAAGGTCAATAATTAGAATGAAATCATGGTCCAATTTCTTTGGCTACAAGAGACTGGACTCTACTAGCACATGCTCACCAGTTCCATCAGAACCCCACTCAGTGTAAGCTCCCAGACCTAGCAGGAGTAGAGGATTGAGACCATCATCCTGGCAATGAATTGTTCCAACTGCCTCTAAAAGATAAGCCACTTCACTGTCTGCCATGATGGAGTATGGGTTAGACACAAATAAAAGCTGGTACCAGGACCTTCCTACCATCAATATGAATGAGACACCCAACTGAGGAGCTGATTCTACATGTATCACAATAAATCCTTAAAGTAGACATATTAATCAAACCAAACTTCAAAACTTGGGGAATGGCATGTACCTCTGACAGTGAAGTCAGAGTAACACACTCAAACAGGATAAGAGATGAAGGCAAGCAAGCCCCATAAACTACACAGGAAAATTAAGGTGTTACAGAAGAATTCACGCCGCACACTCTGAGATTACATGAGGGTACTTCAAAAGTTCATGGAAAAACAGAATTAAAAAAATAATACAATCTTTCCATGAATTTTTTGAAGACCACTCGTATTTTTAGTTAAGTTCAGATCAGAAAATTGTTCTGTTTCCACTACTGGCTCCAGAAATATTTACTCAATTTACAGTCTCATTACTGCTATGTGAGAGTGCCTATTTCTCTGCACTATTTTCAGCACTAGGTATAACGATGTTTTAAATTTTAAGTCTTTGTCCATTTTAAAGGGGGAAAATTATTTTTCTCCTTTATGTATTTAACTTCCTAAAGAAGTTGCTTCAGCTGCTTAGCACCCTTTCTTCCTTTTTGAGGGAAGACTTCCCTGCCCTCTTCCATGTGGCTACAAATTAGAACCACTATGCCCAACCCACTCCCTAGCAAGTATGTGACCAGGATTGACCAATCATATTCAGTTGCCCACAGTGGCTGCTATATGCATTATGATTTTGACTCTATAAAATATGCATGCAGGTAAACTATAATTAGAAGATAATACACAAACATACATTGTTATTTTTAAATATTGATAATATGGATAATTATTTTTAAACTGTAATACTGCTGATCTATCATCTTTTCAACAACATTAAAAGAAAAAAGTGTTTCTCAAATAGCTTGAAAATGAATATTGCCAGAAATTTTCTTTTTAAAAGCCATTTATATTCACATACTATAGAAGCAGTTGTGATTCTAAATGTTTTACAAATAACATACACATTTAATCCCTATAATAACCCTATGAGAAAAAGAGGCAGAGGAAATTGCCACAGGACTACACAGTCAGTAATCCACAGTGCCAAGATTAGAACCCTGCCCTCAACTACCAAGCTATGATACTCCTCAACTGCAGTGGCTAAATTGATTAAACCTTCCCTCCATCTACAGAGAACCCAAGCCACTCTAAAGAAGCACAGTAAATTGTATTGAGCACAATATCTCACCTATGGCCATTCTTCCTTACATCGTGATTTTTTGTCAGATTTCATCAACTAAACAAAACCAAATATGACCAGTACTTACAAATACAAGAAACAGGGCTTCAAAAATGCCCTAGATGTTACTGAGATGAGATTTTTTTTTTTCTGATAGTTAAAAATAATAATGTTTGTTTGCAGATTATCTTCGAATTATGATGCAATGTGTATTTACAATGAATAGTGTTCATGTACAATGAACATCATCAGATAAATCTTATCCTGTTATAAACAATTAGTATAAAAACAACTAAAACCAGAACTCATTAGTAAGACACATGGTGAATGAGTAACAGCATCTGGGATCACACATTTTCTCTGTACAAAAATTTCAATTAGTCCTGGCAGCCATGGACTTAATTATTACTTTCAAATATTAATTTTAACCTTCAAAAGAATGATTTAACAATGCTCCAAGATTATGAAATTAATGCCAAACAGTTTTCTTGACTCTAGTACATTTTAGTACTAATCTCTTAGCAAAAAATTCTCTAAATTTGTAATTTTTTCCAATCTGCAACTGAAATTTCAAAACAGGACACTAAACAGTAAGGTTTCATAGTAAACAATTACTACTTATTCAAGTCACATGGTCACATTTCACCAAACTATTACCTTACATTATCTCTGCAACCACTTCCTTTCAACACATATCCAAACACCAGAGGAAAAGCTCCTTTATTCAAACTGATGAAATACCTAAAAAGCTAATGAAATCACTTCACCAACTATTTAAAAGAAACTTAACTTCGTTACTTTTCAAATACTAGGTAATTCAAATGGCCGAAACAAATTATTCAGAAGTTCTGAAGATGTGCAAGTGATATATCAACTGTTCCCACTTCAAAAGGCTTCTGAATTACAGGTGCCTGAAGATGCTTGAGAACAGTTTGTTATAATTTCCTTCTATATTTCTCTGTATCCATTACCTTAATTTCACATTCACTAGTAGTTTGACCTTTCTGTCAAAGGTTCAAGAGTTCAAGCTGTGAACATCTAACCATACAAAAATCATCACTTAACTCAAATTTAATTTTTTAATTTACTAAAATTTCAATTTTAGTAAAAACTTCAAATATATTTCATTTAATATTCTAGAAAGAAAAGTCTTGCCTAAAAAGGTTTTATTACATATTATTAAAAATATATAAAAATAGGATGATAATCAGAGTGCACTACTTTATAGCTGGTTCTTAATTATCCAAAAGAGGTTCATCTACACTTAACAGGACGAAGTTAGCAAATGAGTTTCATCTCTAGGCAACTGTAATCAGTTAGTAACGACCTCCTGAAGAAGGTTGTTGAGAAGAATTCTTAGGCATCAGACAGCCATGACCTGAATGCAAGTGAAGAATGTAGTGGCACAGGTACATCTACGCCATCCTGATGCAGTTTTTTCTGCCAAAATGTCTGCGGTTTGGCTTTCTTCTGACCATGCTGGAGTCACCTACACGCACTATTAATAGATACTCAGAGACTTCCAAGTTAGTTTTAATATTAATTCTAAAAATTAAAAAGAAAATTAGCCTGCAAAAGTGACTGTCACATTATGAATTCCAAAGCCAAATAAAAGTGATTTAGGTAAAATGCTTGCTGCTACACCTTCTATCTGGTGATTCTTTTCTGATACTGACAGGATAAATTTCACCGTTCATTCTTGACAGCAGATTAGATTTTCCTATGCTTCACTTTATATTGCTCGTTCTGGGAAGAAAACAGCATTTTCTTGGTTTTTACTTTATGTATAATTTATGGAAGGAAGCTGAATTTCTGTGTTTCGCTTTACAGGATACTGAACAGTAAAACCACTCAGCCCACACCCTACTACCCTTGGGTAACATTAGCCTGCAGCTGAACGTAAACCAGAACATATGCCCCGGGCTCTATTCCAGGGCTTCTCAAACTGGTGCAAGCCAGGGAATGTGCCTGAGGGCCAGGGTATTCAAAACCCACAAAACAGACCGGCATAGCTCCCTGAACCACCATTTAAAACAGTATTTCAATATTGAAATAGGCATAAATATATTATTTAAAAGAACACAAAATTGGCATGAATCTTTGAAACAAAACAAAGGGATTACAAAGAAATGTGTCCTTTATGGAACGACCTGAACACACAAACACACACAATCTCCATATCTCTCTCTTTCTCTCTCTCTCTCTCTCTGTCCCTCCCAGATTCAATTGTCTTTTTGCATTAAGAGTACTTTGGTGGAAAACTCAGAGAAGCACAAGATTACTCCATCAGTGTGCATAAACTGAGGAATGACTCAGAAAATGTAACTGTTGTCTTTATTTCAAAAGGGAAAAGGAACAGCAAGCTGTTCCTTGTAACAACTCAGCTTCTGACAAAAAATTACCTTTGAGGAAGAAAAAGTTTGTTTATTGCAGTTAAATCTGGACCATATCTACATTAATAACAGCAATATTTAACATATTTATTGAGCATTTCCACACAATATGACCCCAGAACCTGGGGGTGTCACCCTTACTCTACTTGCCAAAAATATTCCAACTAGGGGGACTCTGTATTTGGTATTACATCCCCTCTGTCCAGAATGTTCTGTTAGATATTCCCCTGGTTCATGCCTGTGCTTTCCTACTTCTCTAAAATAGCACCCACCCCACTAAGACTGCTATCCTCAATCACCTCACCTTACCTTTGTGTATTTTTTCTTCACAACATGTAGACATTGTGCTATGTACTTCCTCATTTGTTCACTTGTTAAGCATGTGTCCCCCTACTACAGGCTATACTCCATGAAGGCAGGAACTTGCTCTGATAAGCTTTTCACCACAGTATCCATGTCTGCAAGCAGTGCCTGGCATACAGTAGGATAAATAAATATTTGTTAAATGAGTAACTACTAGACAATATTTATTTATTCAGAAGTGTATAAACAGGGGCCGGCCCGTGGCTCACTCGGGAGAGTGTGGTGCTGATAACACCAAGGCCCCGGGTTCGGATCCCATATAGGGATGGCTGGTTAGCTCACTAGGTGAGCGTGGTGCTGACAACACCAAGTCAAGGGTTAAGATCCCCTTACCAGTCATCTTTTAAAAAAAAAAAAAGAAGTGTATAAACAGGAAGATATGTATAACTCATGATAGTATCAGAATTATATATCTACATAATAATACACACCTCTCGTATACAAAAAGACATACTCGTACTCCCAGGGTGTCCTCAGCACTGCCACAGCCTGGTTATTTTAGCAACACTCCACCACCTACAGAAATGCTGGTGATACAAATATGAACCTAACCACCTGGTGATGTTTTTTAAATTGACACTCACTAGAAAATATTAGAGAACCTACTTAGACTTAGAAGATGATATATTTGCCCTTCAAAGTGGTAGCAGTGTGTTATGGACTGAATTGTGGTCCCACTTTTTTAAAGCAGGCTTTCACCTAATTAGATAGGGTGTCTATCAAATTAGTGAGTTAGACTGGCCTAGTGAGGTGTCTGTCAAATTAGTGAGTTAGGGCTAGCCAAGTGAGTTAGCTCACCTGGTTAGAGCATGGTGCTGATAACACCAAGGTCAAGCGTTCGGATCCTCTTACCCGCCAACCGTAAAAAAAAAACCAGAAAACAATTAGTCAACAAACTTTATAAATAAAAGACCACACAATAAATATGTATAACTTCTAAGCTAGTAGAGGGAAAAATCAAGCAATCAATTAAATAGAAAGAAAAGGCAGGACAAACAGTAAATGCAAAATAATTTAGTAGAAATAGGTTACTAGTAATTACTAAATAGTACAGTTAAAAAATAAAGATCGTCTCAGACTAGATTTTTTTTAACTTACATATATCATGTTTAAAAGGCATAACTAAAACAAGGAAATTACTAACCAAAGGTTGATGTACTTATATTAATATTAGAAACAATAGATTCTTTTTTTTTTTTGTCCTTTTTGAGACCGGCCGCACCGCGCTCAGCCAGTGAGTGCTGTGAGTGCACCGGTCATCCCTATATAGGATCCGAACCCACGGCGGCACCGCACTCTCCCAAGTGCGCCACGAGCTCGGCCCTAGAAACAATAGATTCTAAGGCAAAAAGTATTCTAGAAATAAAGGTTATTACATAATGATAAAAGGTACAATTCGGCAAGAAAATGTAATGGTTCAAAGCTTGCAAATATCTAATAACAAACCCTCAGCTACATAAAGCAAAAATCATCACAATTACAAAGAAAATTTTTCAAATTAGAATTCACAGTGAGAGATTTAAAGTACTTCTTTTAGTATTAGAGAAGAAGCAGAGAAAAAAAATCAGTAACAAGATAAAACACCTGAACAATACAATTAACAAGCATGACCTAATGCACATATATAGAACATATGCCCAACACCTGTAGAATAGACATTATTTTCAAACACCCACAGAATATTCACCAAAATGGCAATATAACAGGCCAAAAAGCAAGAATCAAAAGTAAAAAGACTGGCACCATACACCTTCTCTCACCCCAGTGCCACCTTCTCTCACCCCAATTCAATTATGTTAGGAATCAAAATCAATATTTTGTCTGGAAATTCAAAATATTTCTAAATAGTTATATGGGTAAAAGAAAATAACCAAAACTTAGTAAAACAAAATGATAACGAAAACTCTGCATATAAAAATATATGAGATTCAATTAAACCACAATGTAGTTGTTTATTATGTACAATGAGTGTAATTTAAGCATAATTTTTAAAGAGAACAGACCAAAATAAAATCTACTGTGCTAAGGGTCCCTTTAAGAGGTTCAAAAAGGTCAGTAAAATCAACCCACAGTAGAAGTACAGAAATAACAGGCACATACAATAATGAAACAGAAAAGATAGAAAGGATGAACAATGTCAGTGTCAAAACTTAGTTCTTTGACAGATTAATAAAATTGACTAACCTCTAACAAAAACAGATTATGAAACTGAAAGTACAAAGGAACAATAGCAGGAATGAGGTGACAAGAACTACAGGTGCTACATAGATTAAATATATATGAATTTATTATTAATCACTTTATGCTAACAAATTTGGACATATGGATGAAATGAACAAATTCCTAAAAAGTAAAACTCAAAAGAACAGAATCAAGAAGAAACAGAAACCTGAATAGTTTCATACGCATTAAAAAACTATATCAGTAGTTAAAATGCCATACCCATATGATCTTATAGGCTTGTTCAACTAGTCATGAAAGAAATAAAACCAATATGACACCAACAACTTAAGACTATAGAAAAAGTGGGCACATTCCTCAACTAATTTTTATTATGGTGCATAACACCAAAAACTTAACAAAGAAGAATGAGGAAGAAAAATTGTAAGTCAAGCTCACTTAAGAACATAGATATAAAACACAAAACACTAGAATACTTAACTGGCATTAAGACATACATCTTTAAACATTTCAACATTTCTGAAACTAGAATACATATTAGCAATCTTAAAATAATCATTAGCCACTTAAAAATAAAAATGTAACATTCCTAAAATAGGGATGCATGTGACATCAATTGCCTTTTAGATGTGGAAAAAACAAACACAATAATAAAGTACTGATAAATCAAACTCTAGCAAGTACATTAATAGTAATAATAATAATTCATGACCAATTTGGATTTATCCTAGGAATCCAAGGTTGGCTTAACATTAGAATAGCAATTAATGTATTAATGTATTTAATATAAATTGTGCCATTCACAGAAAAAACATTTGATTATCTCAAAAGAAACAGAAATCCTTTTGATAAAATTCAATTAATTTAAAAAAAAAAAAAAAAAGCTCCTACCATGCTAGGAACAGAGCAAACTTCCTTAAACTGATAAAGGTTGTCTACAAAATACCTATTTACATTAAAAGTACTCCCTGTAGGATTCAGAACAAGACAAAGATGCCCATTATTACTACTTCAATTCAACACTGTATTGCAAGTCCAAGCTGGTACCATACAGCAGGAAAAAGAAATAAAAGGATCAAGAAGCAGCAAGGAAGAACAAAAGTGTCATTATCTGTAAATGATATCACTGTACTTATATAAATAATCTCGGAAACCTTCCCTACCAAATATCAAGACTTGTTATAAAACTATAATATTTAAGACAATGTGATTTTGGCAAAAGAAATGAATAAACAGACAAAAGGAGATGAATATCAACAAAAAAACAGACCCACACAAAGATGGACATTTGATACACAGAATCTGATGTGGAAGAGGTATCATTGCTGCTCAGTGGGAAAGGCTGTACTTTTCAATACACAGTACTGTGATGATGAGTTATCCATACAAGGTATAACATGAAATTGGTCATACTTCACACCCCATATTCAAAAACCAAGGCCTAGTGATTTGAAGACCCAAACGTGAAAGGCAAATCTCTAAAGCTTTGCAAGATAATATAGTAGAATACTTTATAACTTCAGGAAATAGGCTTCTTAAACAAGAAATAAAATGCACAATCATAAATGAGAAGATGGACAGATCTGACTGTATTAAGAAATGCCGTTCATCAAAAAACTCCATAAAAACAGTAAAAAAATAAGACACAACTGTGAGAAGATATTCGCAGCACACAGAACTTAACAAGGATTTGTTTCTGAAATACGTAAGGAACTTCTAAGAATCAATAAAAGGTAAACAAACCAACATGAAGATGAGCAAACAAACAAAAAATCCCACCCAGGAATTTCCAAGGAAAACAAATGGCCTATAAACAAACATATGAAAGTAAATTCAACTTCATTCTCTTAGCAGCATCTTTCACGGAAGTATTTAATTTTGATAAAGTCTAAGTTATCATTTTTTCTTTCATGAATCATGCATTTGGTGTCATGTCTAAGAACCCTTTGCCTAACAAATCACCATGGAGATTTTCTCTGATGCTTTCTCTAAAATTTTTATAATTTCTCATTTACATCTATGATCCATTTTGAGTTAGTTTCCATCTAAGGTGTGAAGCTTACACAGAGGTTTTTTTCTTTGCATATAGATGTTTGCTTCAATACTATTTGTTCAAAAAAGGATACTATCTTCATCAAATTGCATTTGAGCCTTTTTCAAAAATAAACTGTCCATATTTGGGTTGGTCTCTGTATTCTCTGTTATGTCTCATTTATCTGTATCTAAACTTCACAAATACCATACTGTCGTGATTGCTGTGATGGTAAATTTTATGCATCAACTCGGCTATACCACAGTACCCAGATATTTAGTCAAACTCTAGTCTAGAAGTTGCTGTGAAGGTACTTTTTAGATGAGATCTACATTTAAATCAGTAGATCCTGATTAAAGCAGATTACCCTCCATAATGTGGGTGGGCCTCATTCATTCAGTTGAAGGCCTTAAGAGAAAAAAGACTGACAACCCCTAAGAAAGAAGGAATTCTGTCTAGACTGCCTTCAGACTCAAGCTGCAACATCTTTACTATGCTTAGTATTACAATCCATAAATATATCTCCCCATTTATTTAAGTATTTGATTTCTTTCATCAGCAATTTAGAGTTTTCATAATATGGCTTCTGAACATGTTTGGTTATGTTTATACCTAACCATTTCATTTTTTGAAGCTGTTGTAATGGTATTATTTTTTTTTTAATTTTTATTGAATCATAATTGATTATACATATTTTGTATATGTTTGCATTGAGATATGTTGATCAAATCAATATTACCAGCATATATATTGTTACAAATCATAATTGTTCTTTATGCCCCTTGTCCAATCCTCATCCCCGTCTCCTTCCCTCCTCCCCCCTCTAATTACCCTAGATTTCTTCTCTCCTTCTGAAAGAGTAATGGTTACTCTCTTGTTTGTTGCCTAGATGATCTGTCCAATGCTGAGAGGTGTGTTCAGTTCCCCCACTATTATCATAGAGCAGATGCTTCTTCTGTCACTCTGGAATGAGCTTTGTGGAGAGAGACATCCTCTTCTTTTCTTTGGACTCTGCTGGTGACTCTCCTCGTGTCAATGCACTCCAGAGGCTGGCAGACCATCTGCGTGGTGGTTGTGGTGTCTAGCCACTTTCACAGCAGCCATGGTTATTGTGGTGACTGTTGTGGGCTACCCACATGGAGGAAATGTTTTTGGCATGTTCCTCGGCACTGGCAGTATACCTGATTGTGGGAGGGGGGTCCAGTCCCTGGCTCCATATCTCTGGGCCCTGAGGTGCTGGCAGTGTGACTGGTTGTGAGGGGGGGAGGTCCAGTCCCCAGCTCCATGCAACGGGTCCCAGGCTGGGCCCGAAGGTGCTGTCCTATGCCTGGCTGTGGGAGGGGTTTCCAGTCCCTGGGCAGGCCTTATGTAATGTTATTATTTTAATTTTAGTTTCCAATTGTCCATTGCTAGCTCTTAAAAATGCTATTTTAATTTATGTATATACTGAACTCTCAAGGAAATGGAGCATAACTCCCCATTTTCCTAAGTGTGTGCTGTACATAGGGACTTTCTTCTAAAGAGTACAGTATGGAAAAGAGGAAGAGAAGAGTAACTTTAGAGTAGAAAAACCTGACAGACACTACCTCAGCCAAATTAAGGTCAACATCCATGGTGATCCGTTTTACCAGAAGCACCTCTGTAATGGTGATAGGCGACTGGTTAGGAGCAATGTTATACTATTAGGCCAGTTGAAAGTGTGGTGAAAACTCCATATCTTCAGTTTCATTTGTATTCTGTATAACTAAACAAAAGTGTTTTCTAACCCCAGAAGGCATGCTGTAAATATCACTGACTAATAGGTATTGACAAGATGCCTGTCTCTCTGTGATAAATGAAGTCAGTAATGTCTTCTTCATGACTTTCAGATACACTAAGATACCCATAATGTAGTGTCCTTAATATCTGCATTAGTCAACAGCCTTTACTACAACACTTTTACCTACCACTGTAGTATAAAGAGTACAAGAAGCAGAATTTTCTGTATCTAGGAACTTTCCCAAAATATGTGACAATTCAGTAAGGATTTTCAAAAGAAAAAATAGCTCATTCATCACCAGATCATTTAAAATACAACATTTTGGCTCATGATCAGAAGCCATACAATGATTACACATAAGAACTTTAATGGAGGAGGAAACTCCATTTCTTGGCAACATTTACACATTCAAACACCTTTGTTAAAGGTATTCCAAAAGCAAAACCTGTATTTCCACCACCCCTGCTTTTTCAGGCTCCTTTTGATACAAGAGGATAACATACTTCAGTTACAGCCTTTAGTAAGGGAGAAAAGTCCAGCTTTAACTATAAAAAAAGCAAATGTAGCATAAAAACTTTTCCCCCTACTGGATGCCATGGGAGCTGGGGAACTTTTACCAAAAGTAAGAATGACAAACAATAAGTCAACTCCCACTAAGACACAGAAGCAGCTTTTCTTCTGTTCTTCCTCTTTTTACAAATTAAATCTCAACCTGATTTTAGTCACTCCCAATGAAAAAGTAGGACTTCCAATCATGATTAATCTCGATTAGCCTCTGTCCTTTAGGAGGCTGGGTCATCAAATCCTTAAATGACTCCCTAGACAACTTCCATTTACACTATCTTTCCATTGCCCCTTAGATTTTGCGTTGTGCATCTTTTTTTCCAGAAAGATTTTATGGTTTTATTTATATATGAATCTCTCAGCATACAGACTACACTTTGTGATGAATTATTCCAAAATGATCAACCTCTGATACTTCCAATCTTCCACTCCCGCCCCCCAACCATTCCAGGTTTAACCCAGGACACCATGTTTGGGACAGTTAGGCTTAGTCAGGTATAAATACCACAAAACTCACCCTTTTGGGATACAATTCTATTAATTCTGACAAATGCATACTGTTATGCATCCACCATCACAATCAAGATATAGAACAATACCATCACTTCCAAAAGTTCCTGCATCCCCTATGTAGTCAATCCCTCCCTCTACCCCTGGCAACCACTCATCTCTTCTCTGATCTTATAGCTTTTCCTTCTCAAGAATGACATATAAATTGAATCATACAGTATGTAGCCACTAGAATTTGGGTTCCTTCACTTAGCCCATGCCTTCTCAATGTGTGAAGGGAGGGGGATATTGCCCCCAGGAGCTAAAAATTGGCTCTTGGCAGTCACAAAAACCTTAGATATTACAATGGTCTAGGTTCTCCAAAGGACCACAGTACATAAACAGATATACAATATATCTGTAGTATTAAAATTTCATGGGTGGAATGGGCAATTAGGGAAAAAAATATCTAAAAGGGCTGGAGGGGGAGTAATAATTAAAGGCTGAGAAACACTAATTTAGCATAATGCATTTAAGATTCATCCATGTTGTTCCATGTGTCAACAGTTCATTCCTTTTCTACTATTTTTTTTGGTAGTATTTTGGTATGGAAATGCCAGTTTATCCATTCAGTAACTGATGGACATGTATTTTTATTTCTCTTGGAAAAAAACCTAGAAGTGGGGGATTGCTGGATTGAGTGGTAAAGGTATGTTAAATTGCTTACCAACGTGGCTATATCATATTCCATTCCCACCAGCAACACATGAGAGTTCTAGCTGCTCCCCATTCTCTGAGCACTTGGTATTAACAGACTTTTTGCTTGTTTGTTCCTTTATTTAGCCATTCAATAGGTGTGTAGTGGTATCTCATTAAGGTTTTAACTTTCAGTTCCCTAAAGACTAATGATAGATACTGCGTATATTTCATGCACTTATCTTCCATCAGTCTATCTTCTTTGGTCAAGAATCTGACCAAATCTTTTGCCCATTTTTTATGAGCTGTTTGTTGTTTGTTTTCTTATTACTGAATTGTGAGTAAGAAGTCAGTTTTAATGTGGATAAAATGGTTTTAAGAAAGTTAAGAATCTGAAATGAGGGAATATATCTATCAAATATTAAGCTTTGCATCTACCACACTACTTTCTTTATAAAGCCAATACACTTTACGATAATAAACATCATATAATGTTTCTCTTTTTTAATTCAATCTTTCTGAAATAAGAACAAAGTATGTATAATTTTTTTTAAGTTAATGCTTAGGTCAGAGTTGATTGCCATTATACTATGCCAATGGCTCCGAAAATTCTTTGACTATAGCCACCTCAAAAGAGATGACTTCCTATCACCCACTCACCATTTCTGTTCTTTTGTGGAAAAAGAACTCAGTAGTAACAGGAAAGTGTGGCTACATAAGAAAAATCTGGAAGAAATATACATACATACAAAGTGTGTTTTAGCAATAAGCACATATATGTATGAATATTTCACATTTTAACCACAATTCATACATGTCTAAAGTTTTGTTATTGGAAAAAGTATGGTTAAAAACTACCATTGTTGTGTACGTGCATCACAACATTAACAAAAAGGCACAGAGGACTAAATTGAATATAATGACACTCAGGTAACTGAAATTAATAATTTCAAAGCAAGAGCAGCAACTGAAAACAAGACTACTACAAGACAACATTAAACATGAACATCCTTCATGAACACTACCCTATACAAGGTAGGTACTTAGTATGTGTTAAGTGAATAAATGAAAGATTGGGAGAAAATTGTAAAATTCCAACTATCTGTAATGTATTTGCAATAAAGAAGACTTGCAAAGTTGTATGGCAACCAACAATATTAGCAGAATACTGAACTAAATTCCTCAACAAATGCTACTAAATGTGCTTTTTTGTTATCAAATAACAAATTTTAATAACCTCTACAAACTCATTCAGTAGACTTTCATAACAACCCTATAGAATTACATATCATTTTCTCAAAGATAAAAAGGACATGATTTTTGGATCACGTTCTACCACTTCCACATTTTGGCCAGGTCACTGACCAGGATGATCTCAACTATTCCCAAAATGTAAATTACCATTGCTGTAAATGCGCATTACTGTACAATATTATCTCCCAAATTTATATCTTAACACTAACCTTCTCTCCTGACCTCTAGACTTAAATAGTCAAATGACCACTGCACACCTCCATCTGCATACCTCCCAAACTCAACCGGTCTAAAACTGAACTTAACCTTGCCCTTCCTCCAGGGTTAACCAACTTGCTAAATGACATCACCATCTACCTAAATGCTTAAGCCAGAAAGGCTGGGAGTCATCTCTCAGTTTCATCCCTAATATTCCATAAATCACCAGATCTTCTTGCTCCATAGTGTTAAATCTCTTTATATACAGCCACTTAATATCTACCTCTACTGCCACTATCTGAATCCAAGTCAACATCAGCTTCTTCCTGAACTACTGAAATGGCTTACTTTTTATTTCCCCCTGAACTATTGGCCCTCCTCGTCAACCTGTTTTCCACTTCCCATAAACTGGTTAGATAAATTAGAGTATATACTTACAATGGAATACTATGCAGCCATTAAAAAGAATGAAATAGCTCTTTCTATACTTCTATGGAATGACATCTCAAATATGTTAACTAAAAAAAAGTAAGGTGTGTAGAACAGTCTGTATAATATTTTGCTATTTGTGTTTTAAAAGGTGAGGAAAAATATATAGCTATGAATCTGCCTATATATGCACAGAATATCTATGGAAGGATACATGAGAAGTAGAACTATAGTTGTCTCCAGAGAAAGCAACTGGATGAAGGGAAGACAGAGGTGGGAAGGAAATGACACTGCTATACCCTTTGGCATCTTTTGAATATCAAATTATGTGACTGGTTTACATACTCAAAAATAAATAAAAACAAAAGTAAAAAAAATATATCTTGCTCTAAGAATAAACCACCAAGACCTTGATCTAACCCCTGCCTAAATCTCCAGTCTTATATCAAGCCACCTCCCCTCCCTTCGTCTCTCTCTCTCTCTCTCTCTCTCTCTCACACACACACACACACACACACAGAGGATTCGTTCTGAACTTCCACGGTTCTCCCTGCTCAAAGACTTTTATTTCACTTTTCCAGCTCACTTCTATTATCCTTCTGGTTTCCATTTAAATGTTACTTTCTCAGCTCCCCAGGAAAGTTTCCCTGACTCCCAGAGTAAGTCAAGGTCCACATAACCCACTGCCATTACACACTGTGTTTCTCCTTATAATACTCAAGATGCTTAAAACAAAATATTGTTCTATGCCTGTTTACTCAGATAGACTCCAAACACTGTGCGGACAGTGGCTGCAACTGTTTTACTGACCAAGCAAGAAGAAATTTGGCACCCGGGAGGTACAGAAAAATGCCAATGTGGCTAGAATATATATATTTGCAGGGAAGGGGAAGGTGAATGGTTATGGATCTGGAGATCTCAGATGGGACCTGGCACAATGCAGGCACTCTGACATTGGCCCAATGAATAAATGCAGACAAGTGAAGAAACCTGGCCTGGATCCAGCTTAGACACCTACTGGCTGGGTCACCTCAGGCAGATTATTTAACCTTCCTAAACCTCTTTATAAAGTGAAAACAGTCTCATCTGCCTCTTAGAGTTGCTGTAAAGGACTAAACAAGTACCGAAGAATGAAGTACATAATCAGTGCCCTGCAGAAGCCAAGAAATGACCACAGGACCCAGAGAAAGAATTGAACTTGCAACTCTTTAAGGTTGAGATCATTCTGTCATGAAGAACAGAAGAGACACCTTTTGTTTAGCATAAAAACCAAGATACACAAATAAAAATAAAAAAGAAAGATATTTAGAAATAGAGAAGAATGCTACAGAGAACAAGGCAACAGCAGTAGAAGCTGCAGCAATGAGTACTTAGACATCTCCAGACAAGAGAAGAGCAGATGCTGGAATGTAGAAAAGGCCAGAGACAAAAAAAGGAGGGCCCTGTACACCACTGAATGGGAAGGAGGGGGCTATGCTGCACTACAGAATGCAGGGATTCTGCAGCTGGTACAACAGATCAAAAGGTCTATCATAAAAGCAACCAAAAACATGAATTCTAACCTTCTCTAGTAAAAGGCCAGGAGTATACAAATGGCTAAGCTAAACTTAATGAGAAAATGGACATCTGCATAGTACTTTGAAAGAATAAGTACACAAACATTTGATGGATTGCTACAAATCAATTCGACTAACTTTGTATATTATTAAGCCTCAAAAAGGGCAGCTTGGCAAATTCTTGGCATCAACAGTGATGAGAAACACACCACCCTGTAAGGCAGCCCATTCCATTCTTCAACAACTGAAGAATTAGACTGAGATTTATTCTAAGGAAAAAAAAATGTACGTCTTCTTACAGTTATGTCCACTGGTCCTGTCCTATCTCTCCCACAGATGAAGCCCAATCTTTCTTTCACATGACAGACCTTCAAATATTTGAAAATTATTTTAAGTCAGTGACCATATGTTTCCATTTGCTGGGACAGTCCTAGAGGATGTCCTTTATCCCAGCGTAATTATTAATAGCACCCTCTTCTACTCTCAAAGAGTCCTGGTTTGGACAATAAATTACCTGATCATCTGTTATAAAAGACACTCTCCAACCCCAAAATAGTCTCTTCTTCAACCTAAGCATTCACCTTTTCAGCAACCATTCTTCCTGTGACATAATTTCCAGTCCCTTCACCATCCCCTAAGCCCTTAGCTTTGAATGAGCTCAGGGTAACTGATATCCCTAAACCAAACGCAATATTCCAGGTAGAGTGTCATTGGAAAAAGCAGGATTTATTCTTCTGATCATTTAAGATCATCTTAGCAATTTCAGAAATCAGGTAACATTCTTTACTTATGTTGAACCCAAAATATAATTAAAACTTTAAAGTCATTTTCCCTTATCCTTCCAGCAGGCAATACTGTACTTATACAACAGATCAGTAAATTACTAACATGCCTAACTGAAAGGTTAACAAGCCCATATTTTGCCATGTTCTTCATAAGAATATTATAAAATATCTTGTTCAGATCTTCTATGTGGATTGTTTGGGAACATGTTATTTCAGAGGTGACATCTGGAGGCCAATGTGGAAATATCCTAAAAATAGTTGATGGACAAAGATGGAGTACATTCACCCATTCAGTCACCAATTCATTCAATAAACACAACTTCTCATATGTACCAACCACTGTGCTGGTCTTGGTGGTGATACAATGGTAACAAGGTACATGGCTCCTACCTATCCAGAATTTTGAAAAACACCCATTTTTAAAAGGTTGGAAAACTGACTAGAAAGTTAAAGATTAAAGTGGAGAACAAGGAGAATGTCCAATAGCAAGAGCCAAAAGAGAGAGAGATTTTGATAAACAAAGAGTCAGAGAAGACTGTGAACTTGGGTCATGGAAATTACAATGGTACAAATGTCACTGGAAAGCAGAATTGTTTTGCAAAGGAAAGGTGATGGGTCTGGCCTTGAACAGTAAAATAATGATAGGAAAATAGATTCCTGATCATTTGAAGATTAAATATAAAAAATAATTCCTTTTAAAAAAGACAAGTAGATAGATGACTTTTCATAATCTTCACACAGAGAAGGCCTTCTAGGCATTATACAAAACCCAGAAGAATATAAGATGAGAAAATTTGATTAAGTAAAAATTTTAAACATTATATACCATAAAGCTCCATAGAGTCTAAATGAAAAACATATATGTAGCACATTACAAAGGGCTAATTGTCCTAGTTATTTATTTTTCTGTTTTTTGGCAGCTGGCCAGTATGGGGATCTGAATCCTTGACCTTGGTGTGTCCTAGTTATTTTAAATAAGAGCTTTTACAGATCATAAGAAAAAAGATAACCCAATTTAGATATGGCAAAAACATTTTCCAAGGTAGCCATTAAAAGAATCCAATCTAAGGAAGAAATGTATATTAAAACAATGGGGTTCTCCAACCATCTCACTCCCACTAAATAAGAAAAATACAAAGATTGAAGATCCCAGAAAAAGGAAAGTTGTGAGGAAACAAGCATGCTCAAATACTCCTGGTAGGAATTAATATACTTTGTGACAGCAAAACTGACAATATCTATTAAAAGTATAAATGTACATGGCTGGCAATTTTCTATCTAGAAATCTGTCCTACAAAAAAGCGTGCACACTGAAGGAGCAAAATCAGAAAGAATTTTAGCATCCTCACAACAGTAATGGATTATCAACCACAATGATGATAAATGGATACATATAACTAGGTACCAATGGAGGTCTCTTCCTTACAATAGAATGATGACTACTAAAAGTGGAAAGAATGGTAAAGAGAGAAAATTAACATTCTGCCACATATATAATACAGATTGGAGCAGGCAAAATTCATCAATGCAGGTTAAATCTAAAGAGATGAGGCATGGGATTTTGATATGTACTCAAAGTGACTTCCCATAGAGCACTTGTTAGCTGCAAGGTTAAAAAACAGTAAGTATACAGCAGAGAAGCAAGATAATACCTTGACTAAGTAGCATTATCAAGGAGGAGTAGATGGACATATGATGTACCTCTGGATGTGCTACAGGAAAAGGACACAACTTATCTTACATGGTACTCTGGCCAGGATGTATAACCTAAAATCTAATCCTGAGGCAGCATTAGAAAAACCCAGATTGGGTGCCGGCCCCGTGGCTCACTTGGGAGAGTGTGGCACTGGGAGCACGGCGGTGCTCCCGCCGCGGGTTCGGATCCTATATAGGGATGGCCGGTGCGCTCACTGGCTGAGCGTGGTGCGGGCGACACCAAGCCAAGGGTTGCGATCCCCTTACCGGTCACCAAAAAAAAAGAAAAACCGAGATTGGGTTTGGATCCCTGTACCTTCCAGCTGCCAGAAACAAGAAGAAAAATCCAATCAAGGACCAGGCTATAAAACAACTGACCTGTAATTGTCTAAAAATGTTAATGTCATAAAAGACAAAGAAAGACAGATGATATATGCTCCAGATAAAAAGAAAACTAAAGAGACTTGAATCTAAGAGAAAGCTAGAAAAGGAGATAGTTTGTCTTAATGAAACCACAGGACATGGATTATGAGGAAGAGGGATGAAATTCCAGGCAGCCAGCCTGAAACACAAATGAGTGTGTTCTACAGACAATGAAAAAACTACTCTGACTAGAGAAATGTGATATCATACTCTAAAGGAAGTCCAGTGTGAAGAGAGCTCGAGAGTTGTATAACTGCTTGTGTCATTCAAGAAAGGACCCATTTAAGCCACTAAGTTTAGAGGCAGCTTGTAACACAGCAATAAATAATCGATATACTAAATATATACAATATATATTCAATCCTGCATCTACTTCAAAATGTAACTAATCCTAGAGTGTAGTAAATAATAAAGCATTGTGGCACAGCACTCTGCTTCCTTCTTAACGATTCTTTTCCCATTCTCACAAATAAATAAAAATAAACTAGTGTATGCATACATAGACCATAGAACATAGAAGACTTTCCAAATCACAATTATTCTTCACATTCACTCAACCAGGTCTGATGTAAAAGCTAATCTATCCTTTAACCTGAAAATATAATAGTATGTAACTCTTGGAAAGTTCTAAGGAAACTATGCTTCCATTTCACTTACAACAGCTCCTCTGTTATTCTTAAGAAAACATTAAGTTTATTTGCCATGAAAATGACAACAGTGGGTAGAAAGAACATCACATATCTACCACCCAAATCATATTTTGAGGCAAGTACTAGATATTTGAGGGGCCTCATGATGCCTACTGGTTTGGGAAGAACCAGGATATCACTGCATCTGAGATCCTTCTCTGCTGTAATAGGATCCCAAAGGACTGAACTTAGGAAGAAGCTCCCAGTAGCAAGACTTTCCTACTGAATATATAATCCTCGAAGAGTGGCACTGACATTATTTCTTAAACAATCCACAAAAATAACTGGTTCTCACTCAGTCAGCAGTGGACAAAAGTTATCTGAACCTGAACGAACAAGGTAGTGATTTCTTAGTTACTGTGAGGACAAACAGGCTCAAAGTAACAGTCTTTGCAGAAGTAGGCAAGAGGAACTGAACAAGACCAGGATGAGGGAGAGGGAAGCCAGGGTCCTAGGGCACAAAATTTAACGGGTCACTCATTCTAAGAATCATGCCATGGTGACCTTGTACCTGCACAAACAGCGGAGTTAAGTGCCTCCTTGAATTCAGGACGCTGAGGTGTCCTGCCTCACCCTGGTCCAGCCCTGGAAGTGAACAAGGCCAACACTTTTCATCTCACCAACTGTGTGCATTCATCAGACAGTCCTAAAGGCCCTGAATGCTGTGTAGCAGCTACAGAAATGTGGGATGTGACTTCTCCCTTCTAATCTGGAGGGGGAAACATGAGAATGAGCGTGAATTCTTTTGGAACAATGAAGATAAATAAAACACCTAGAGACTGGAGTAAATTCAAACAAGGACTATACAAAGTTTTCTACTTTGATACTAAAACAATTCCTAAAAGGACATACTAAGTTCAGTATAAAAAGTTTCCAATGGGCTTAATGTTACATGGGGGCATGAGGGAGCAAGAAAACTAGGCAATACTATCAAATGTTTGACCCACTATTAGATAACACAATACCGAATTAAATATCTTTAATTTTCATTTTCTTTCACAACTGAACACACAGACAGCCAGCTTAAATCAAATAAACATTTGGTTGAAGCAAAGGATTCCTCACATTTTTTACTAGCAGTATCATTTTCAAAAAGCCTTTAACATTCATTTTTATAAAATGATAGCAACAAATTTACTTAAAATATTACAATATCTATGAAAACAGTGCTTTATAGACAACAACGACTACAATGTCAAAACAGAACGGTCTTCAGGGAGCACCCACATATAGCTTGAAAAATTTGTCAGATAATTTGAATTTAGCACCTGCAAGCAGATTTCATGGTGCTCTTAAACTGTGAGTCACTTGAAAATTTAACTGGTAAAAACTGAGGATGCACCTCCATCCTCATTCCAGAAAACATGCTTTGTCTCGTGTAAGAGCTTCCAGTCCTGAGCCATCAGGGGCATGAAGACTGGAAAGAAATACTGTGTAACTCCAGACCAGCCTTACCCCCACAATGGTCCCACACACATTTACAAGTAGCTGTAATAGTCCTATGACATCTCCAAGCACCTTGGCAGGAGTGCCACACCAGGAACACTTCCTGCACTTGGGACAATTTCTTTGGTAACAACTTCCATCAGAAAAATTTAGTGTATCTAATCATTTCTATCTATGCTTTTGTGGAGGAGTATCAGATTCTAAACTCTAAAAAAAGAGGCACACAAAACTGAAAACTGATGTTTAAGTACAAAAGAACAATGAAATCACAACATATCAGAAGCTCTAATACAACTAGAGCAGTGATCAGTGATCAAAAGAATATTCATAACTTTAAATGTTAGTATTAATAAGTAATAATACAAATAAATTAAATCTTAAATTTGGTAATTTAAGTTGCCCCAAAATGAAAAAACAAAGCAGAAGATAGGAATAAATAAAGACAAAAGCAGAAAGTACTGAATTAGAAAAATAGTAGTTAATACCAATAAATCCAAGAGCTGGTTCTTTAAGAAAAAAATACCCAAATAACTAAGCAATTAGGTAACCTAGACAGGAAAAAAAAAAAAGTAAGGAAAAAGCACAAATACACTAATAAATGAGAACTGGAAAACTGTAGATATAATAGAAAGGAAAAGAATATTACGGGTTTATTTTGTCCGAAAAATTTTAAAACATTGATGATTTTTTCCAGAAAAATATAAATACCAAACTGATCCCTGAAGACAGGGAAGTCAGCCATACAGACACCAAAACAGTCATCCAAAAACTAGCCCTCCACTCTCCAAAAAAGTAGAGAACCAAATAAACTATAAATGTGAACTCTATCACACTGAAGGAACACACAATTCCAATGACATTTGAACTATTCCAGAACACGGAAAAGAAAGAAAGCTCCAAATTCTTTTCAGGAAGTCAGCATAACATTACAATCAAAATCAAAAGGAAAATTAAAAAAAAAAAATTAGACTACTCTCACAAATATTAATGTAAAAATCTTAAATAAAATATTATCGAATAGAATCCAGCAATGTATTTTTTTAATGACCAAGTAGGCTTCACACCTAAATCCAAAATTAATAAATCTGTTAAGAAAATTCATCATATTAATAGCATAAAGCACAAACTATCTCAACATAGTAAAACGGTATGTGCAAAAATTCAAAATGTATATTTAAAATATATCAAAAAATACAGAGACAAACATCTACACCAATAACACCAATATTTAGGAAATGATGTTTTGCCATATTTGCCTTCAGATTTAAAAATATAAAGAATTACAGATATCCTTTAGGACAGATCTCCTTATTCCCTACCTTCCCCAGAGACAATTACTATCCTGATGTCAGCGTATATCATTCCTGTGCATAAATCTTGACCATATATGTATGTATCCATAAATACTATACACCTTAGTTTTGTGGGTTTTTAAAAAATTAACACAAAAAACTATATATACATACACACACACACAATATATACATCTGAACTTGCTTTGTTTCTCTACACACTGTCATCGAGATTTATCTATGTTCATATATGTAAAGCTTCTGGTTCATTTATTTAAACTGATGTATAGCATTCTATTATATAACTAATCCATAAAAATTATTTAATACAATCTCCTACTGATGGACATTTGAATTGTTACCAATTTTCTGCTTTTACAGATTATGCTACAATGAATTTACTTGTACACACGTGCAAGAGTTTCTCCAGGATTTACAAGTGGACTCTTGAGCTTACAGTAATGCAAACATTTAACCTGACACACACTGTGCCAATGGCTCTCCTTAGAGGTATTATCAACTCACATTCCTGTCTATAGTAATGAAAATTCCTATTTGCCCACATTCCCTCAACACTTGATGTTGTCAGTCTTATCAATTTTAGTAAATCTGATGGAAATAAAATGGTATTTCATTGGAGTTTTACTCTGCATTTCCCTTACTATTAATGAAATTGAGAGTTTTCTATATATTCATTGATCATTCTGTTTTCTTCTTCTGAGAACTGTTATTTTTACCCCATTTTCTTCTGTCTTCCCATTTACTTACTGAAATACAGATCTTTATTCATTCAGAATATTAATTTTTTATTGGTTATGTGCAAACACTGTCCTTTTTCTTTTATTTTTATTTATGTCCTTGGTCGTGTTGAGCTTTAATTTTACTGTAGTTAGATGTATCAATCTTTTCCTAAATAGTCTGGAAAAGTCCCTACTACTATGTCATACAGATACCACCTACCTGTATATATTTTCTAATAGCTTAAAATCTGTCTTTCCATGTTGATTTTCCACATTAGTCGATCTATAAATTTTTGTATATGGGAAGACATAGGGAACTGAATCTTATTTTTTAATATAGATGGCCCATCATACCAGCACCATTTATTAAATAATTCATCCTTGCCCCGCTGATATTGTAATTTGCCTAATATGTAAATAACATTTACAAATCAATAAGAAAAACAGCAACTTTCCAACAACAAAAATGAAGAACATAAATATAAAATCTGGGTCACAGAAAAAGATAAATGGCTTTTTAACAAGTGAAAATGTGTTCAACCTCACTCATAGTAAGTGAAAAATGCTATTTCACTGTAGTTTCAATTTGCATTCCTCTTATCAGTAAAAAAACATCAAATATTCCGAAACACTGTGCTTGGCAAAGGTGTGGGAAACAGGCACTAATTCATAAGTTACTAAAAATATAAACAGGTACAACCTCCATGGAAAGCAATTGAAGCAACCTATAAAATTACAAATATATATATATATACCCTCTGGTCCAGTCATTTCACTTCTAGGAATTTACTTGCATTAAAGAGACTTATTATATATGTTAGTGTTAGTGAAGCATTGTTTGTAACAGAGAAATAAAAACTGGGAGAACTTAAATGTACATAAATGAGAAAATTGCTTTTAAAAAAAAGTTCAGTACACCCACAAATAGAATATTAAGAGGCAGATCTACATGCAATGGAATGAAACAATCCAATGAAATGAAACAATCTCTACTGACAGTAGGAAAAATCAAGGTATAAAATAGTACTACAATTGTGTCAAAAAATAAAAAGCTAAGACATGTAGATGCATGTATCTGCATACGAGGGTACTTCAAAAAGTTGGTGGAAAGATAGAATTAAAAGATAATTCGAATCTTTCCACAATTTTTTCTTTGTGTGTGTGTGGCTGGCCAGCACAGGGTCCATGAACTTTTTGAAATACCCTTGTATGTAGATTTGTATGAGTTAATGCAGAGAATATCTACGGAAGAATATACAAGAAACTAGTGATAGGTATCTCCCTTTGGGTAGAGAAATGGGGAACGAAAAGGAGTGAGAAGGAAATTCACTTTTTACAGAGTACCTTTTTGCTCATTTGAATTTTTTAACATGTACATGCGTTACATATTTAAAAATAATAGAAATTTAAAAAAATAATTTAAAGGGAAAAAATTACTGTCTGCTAAAATGGGGCATCTTCCTCCTCTCAGTAGGATGAAGAAAAGGGGACTTCATTTTTCCCATAAAGACTGAAGACCATGGTAACGGGAGAGCTGCAGAGCCCAGGAAAGATAGCAAAGATGGGGCAGATAGCAGAATTTTTCATATACATGAATAAACAAGCAAATAAAATTAGGAGGCTAACTCTAAAGAATGTCAACATTTCCACCTCAAAGTTTTGTAGTAAGAATGAAATGAGATAATACACACGAGTACCTAAAACAGTACCTGGCTCATAGCAAACACTCTATAAATGTAAGATAAATTCTTTCCATTTCTATAAATTATAAGTTATTATGAATGTAAGATAATCTAGGTCATACTCATACAAATGTCACCAACCCCTAGTTACCCTTCAGGTGACAGTGCTGGGAAACACACAAAAAAATTCCATTCCAACCTTCAATGAATTTATGATTGAGCAGGAGAGACAGGACACACTTGCACATATACTTACACATACACACACACACAACCCATTCATAAAAGTGAAACACATTCTATCTTCAGATATTTCTTACATTGGGTTAGTATTAATGAATGATCTTTTGATTTCTGAAAAATGAAAAATTAGTTTAACATAGTGAACAAATTCAAGCCTAGGGTCACATTCCAGTTCCCTAACCTTCCAGTTAAACCTCAGTTTTCTCATCTATAGGGATGTTACCTATCCCACGAATTTGCTATGATATGCAGACATACAGATCAATGGAACAGAAAAGACAGCCCAGAAATAAACCCACATGCATACAAATGATCTTTGACATGGGTGCCAAGGCTAAACGAGGAAAGGACAGTCTCTTTAACAACTGACAATGAAAAACTGGATACCCACATTCAAAAGAAAGAATGGACCCTTACATTACACCAAATACAAAAATTAACTCAAAATGGATTAAACACCTATAAAACTCCTAGAAAGGAAGGAAAAGTGTCTTGACATTAAATTTAGAAATGATTTCTTGAATATGACTCCAAAAGCACAGGCAACAAAAGCAAATAGACAAACAGTACTATGTCAAATTTAAAAACTGTACAGCAAAGGAAATAATCAATGGAGTAAAAAGGCAACCTACAGAATGGGAGAAAATATTTGCATGTATCTTGATAAGGGACTATATCCAGAATATATAATATCCAGAACTCCTACCACTCAACAACAAAAAGACAATCCAATTTAAAAATGGGCAAAGGCCTTGAATAGACATTTCTCCAAAGATATACAAATGGTCAGCAAGCACATAAAAAGATCCTTAACATGACTAATCATCAGAGAAATGCAAATCAAAATCCTAATGAGATATCACTTCATGCCTGTTAGGATGGCTATTGTCAAAAACAAAAAAACAAAAAAGCAGAAAATAGTAAGAGTTGAAAAGGATGTAGAGAACTAGGAATCTTTGTGCACTGTTAGTGGGAATGTACAATACTGCATCCCCTATAGAAAATGGGGTGGCAATTCCTCAAAAATTAAAAATAAATTTACCATATGATCTAGTAATCCCACTTCTGGGTATTTACCCAAAAGAACTGACAATAGAATCTCGAAGGGAAATTCGCACACCCATACTCATTGCAGCATTATTCATAACAGCCAAGTGGCGGAGCAATCTAAATGTCCGTTGACATCTAAATGGATAAAGAAAATGTGGCATATCACACAATGGAATATTATTCAGTCTTAAAAAAAAAAAAGAAAGAAAGAAAATCCTGTCCTATACTACAACATAGATGAACATTGAAGACATTACACTCAGTGAAATAAGCCAGTCACAAGACGACAATTACTACATGATTCCACTTTTATGAAGTATCTAAAGTAATCAAACTCTTAAAAACTGAAAGTAGAATGATGGTTACCTAGGGAAAGGGGTAGAGAGGGAGTTCTTGTTCAACGGATATAAAGTTTTAGTTTTATAAGATGAAAAAGTTCCAGAGATGCACTGTCACAACAATGTGCATATCATAAAACTACTGTTCTACAGACTAAAAAATGGCTAAGATGGTAAATGCTATGTTGCTTTTGACCAAAATTTTAAAAACTGCTATGATAATTAAATGACATAATTTAGCACATCTATCATATCCCTAGCACATAAAAAGACCTCAATAAATAACTGGGATATTATTATGATTATCAATTCTGAGAGTTAACAGAGAGAGGCTTATAAAGATACCGAAATAGCAAAATGAAATTTAAATTAGGTGAGAAAAATTAGGCAAAGAGAAAGTAAGAGAAGAAAAGGAGGTAAGTTGGTTTACACACACACACACACACACACACACACACACACACACACACACACACACACAATGCCATAGATCCACTATAATGGCTAGAGTCAGGTCAAGTTATTAGGTTAAATGATTTATCAAAAGGCTCAATGTAATCAACAGTTTCCCACAATAAAATTAATTCCTACCTTTTGGGGGCAGGAGTGAGTGGAGCAACTGGTCAGTATGGGGATCTGAACCCTTGACCTTGGTGTTGTCGACACTAAGCTCTAACCAACTGAGCTAACTGGCGAGCCCCCTACTTTTTTTTATCATCTTATTTGAGGGAATGATTAAACTTTTTCTAAAAAGAAGCCAGCTAAATATTTTAGTGTTTGTGGGTCATACACTATCTCTGTACTCAACTCTGCCACTACAGTATATGAAAGCAGGCAACATGCAAATGAATGAACATGGCCGTTTTCCAATAAAACTTTATTTATGGACATTGAAATTTGAATTTTATAAAATTTTCATGTGTCACAAAATAATATCCTTCTTTTGATTTTTTTTCAACCACATAAAAATGTAAAATCCATGATGAGGTCACAGGCCATAACAAAAACAGGTGTGGGCAGGATCTGGATACCCAGGCAATAATTTGCCAGCACAGGCCTTAGAAAATAGTTATCATTGAACCAAAATAAGAGGAATATTTTGAGTTTATATGATGTTCACTGCATAAAATGTTTTAACTTTTCGACTATTTTTAAGTAAATCAGATAACTGGATAATGCTTAAACTATTTTACCTGGCAAAACTAGAAGATGTAGATACTAAAAACAATCTCTCCACTGACAACAGATCATAGACATTTTTCTACTTCTATATTAGGGCAACAATCATCACAAAAAATTATACATAACAACAATTTCATTATTTTCCTCCACATTTCAACTTTCTAAAATGTGTTTTATTTGTTCACATCCAACTTACACCAGAGGAATTTAAGAGAATTCTCAAAAAAATGCAGACAAGGAAAAATTAAATAATATTAAACATGAATGGAAATTTAGGGAATATATCATGATTTTATGATGTTTGTATGTTCTACTCTTTAGTTACAATATTTGAACTGTTTCTTCTCTCTAAAGGGAGTTTCTATTTAAGATTTTTTTAAAAAAACAGTACATTATGTACACAATCATTCCAAGTGACCCAAAAAGTATTACATAAAATTCAAGTTTTTCCCCCAACCTGCAGTCTTATTCTCCATAAGTAACCACTAATAAAGATTCCATGTTCAAAATGGTTCTAGTTCACAAATGTCAGAATACATGAGCGTGCATGTTTTAACCCAAATAGAATCATAGTAGAGATCTCAATATCTCAGTACCTAAACATCTTTCTTGCTTTATTAATTCTTAGTATTTCATTATATTTCATTTGTAGCATTTCATTATATATGCTATGATTTATTTACATAAATGAGGTTGTTTTCCAATAAAATTTATGCCCTTAAAGGCAGCTGACCTTGAAAATTTTAAAATAACTGGTTTCCAACTAACTGATTCCTCATTTTCCTCTTCAAGACCAGAAAAGAAAAAGCAACTTTCTTGTTTTTTCAATCCCCAAATTATTAATTAACTTAGAAGAATTTAATCATAAAGTAGCAAAAACATCTTTCTATACTTGTAAAGGTAGCTATTCATCTTTATAGCTAGGACATCATTTCTGATAACTTGATGAAACCAGATGTTGAAATGACTTCTATTTCCATCATGGCTTTCTTTAAAACCCATCAACAAACAAATTTAAGTTCTTTGGATGGACTGTTTAAGAATCATATAATTATCAATATGGATGTGTATCTGAATGAAGAATTCAGGCACTAAAAACTAACCTTAGAACAAGAATTGAAAATAGTGGGGAAAAAATTAAGTTAATACTTAAGAGGCATGGTCTTCCAAGATTACCCTCCAAAATATTCTTTAACTGGTTAAATGAATATCCATCTCAAATACTATCTGCTTATTTTAAGTTCCCACCCATATCACAGAATATCTTTTAGAATCAATATTCTAAAATTGTATGTTTTTTAAAACTGATATCTTTACCCAAAAAAAAAAAAAAAAAAATTTAAATTTTCAAAATTTAAAAAAAAAGACTTTTGTTTAAAAAAAAAAACAAATCACTCTTTTTCAAAATACATGGGCAAAGTGCATGGTTACACAGAGAAGCAAATGTGAGGAGGGGCCTGACGTCCCCTCCTGCAGGTGGAGAGTTCAGCAGGTTCTTCAAAACCTTCAAGAAGAAAGTTATGCTTTCTTCTTGCGAACTGTGTAAAAAAGGACTAGCGCTTCAGGGTTCGTTCTCAATAGTGAGCAGGGGAAGAAGTGAGAATGCAGAAGAGGACAAAGGGCATCTCTTCATTGAGTCCTGTATTCTCAGAGGAAGAATTAATTACATTATCACTATAAATCCCTGAACCAGGCTGTTCCCAGACCCCAGGCCTTTAACTGGGAAGCTGCCTTCCATAGTCCAGCCAAATTTCTAGTGCCCTTCTGGAGAGGAAATGCATGGAAATCTGTCAAACAGTGCTCAACAGCAGGCCAGGGAAATGCTTTTGATTTTCATTCAAAGAGGCCAACCTGTGTCGTTCACTATCACCACTAATTTAGGTAAACACTGTTAGTTTAAATAGCACAAAAGAGTACAATCAAAAATCACACAATAGAGTCAAATAAGTCTAAGCACTCACCAGCAGTCACTAAAATTTAGACTGGAGTAGAGTGGAAAGCAGTGAAACAAATACCTTCAGGACAAAACAAATCTTTACGAATGAGATGAAATGTTGTGTGAAAAGGAAGAGAGACAAGGTTTAAAAAAAAAATTAGGAAATTTCGGATAAGTCAAGGCCTTTCTGTATGCAAACCACTACACACAGCTTCTTTTTGGCCACAATAGTAAACCCAGTCAGATGAATGGCTAAAAAGGACTCAACGCTTGGCTACTCGGCTGCAGCCCAGTAAAGTCTTTCTTCATTTGAATAGTATTTTAGGAATGTTTTGTCAATGTGTGGGATGATTATTCACTTCTACTGCATTCTTCCCTTCACCATGTTAATTATGTTCCTAGTAACAATTTATTTCATAGGCAGAACACTCACAACACTAAATGATGACTTTTTTTATCCTGTGAAAATTTATATATTTATCTAAAAAAAAAAAAAAAGGAAGGTTAACTTTAACAACTGTTGCTCATAGCAACACAGGAACAAAAGATTTTTCACATGCATAATCTAGGCATTTAATTAAAATTCACACACTTGGATCTCAAACCAAATCAAAAGTAGAAATGTAAGAATACTACATGCTCAAATAGAATCAGATATATTGTTCATCTACTACAAAGACCAAAAAAAAAAAAAAAAAAAAAATGCAGCAACCTGTGACAGAGATAAGGAATTTATAAATTAAAAGAATCCTCTTTAACCACTGTTTTAGTAACTGCTTATATACATCCAGGTAAGTTTCATGGGCATGAGTAAATCAAACAAAAATACATCATACTCTGAGTTTTTATCACTTCCTATTTATGAAGGCTCTTTACAGTGAATCCAAATTCAAGCAGTTTAAAGCAAACTAATACGGCAATTTACTGAAAGAGATTATTTTTCAGTTGAGTTTAAGTCTTCAAGGTAAAAAAGAATCCCAATTAAAGTCTGTAATTTACACATCTGTGGTTAAACCTAGGCTTTCTCCAACAATAGCTCATCCATCCGGGTTTAAATCAATGACAAAACACTATAGAAAAGAATCGGGAGGAGCAGGGACTCAGCTTTATCACTTTGAAAATTCTCCATCATTCATAATCACTTCACCTGTCCTTAAATGGGGAGAGGACTTTGAGGGGTGCATGTGGTGTAGGTGGCACATTTGGGAAGGGGATGGTTCCACAGAAGCCTGGATTGGGAGGAAGCTATGGTACAAGGTCAAAGGGTTTTTAGAACCAGAATACAGGAGTAAAGAGGATTTATAGCATATCAGATCTCAGCCACTGAGAGAACTTAAAACGCTGGAATAAGACAGAAGCAACAGCATCAAACTAGGCTTTATTTGAGCAACTGACACACATAAGACATAGTGCTGTGGGTCCTGGGAGGGGCATAAATAAATAATATTGTACATGATTTAACTAAATGGAGCCTAACAACTAGTCTGGGAAAATAAAAAATTCTGAAAAAGTAATATTTCATTTTGAGGAGTCAAAACAAAGTACAAATTTAGTTTTAATACAAATACTTAAAACAAGTACCATAAGAATTAAGGCACTGGAAGATTATGCATAGTTAAGTTGTTAAGGGATGCTTCAAGTGATAAAACTTCAGCTAAATCCTGAAGGGTAGCTATGAGTTCCAGGTCCCAGATAGGAGGCAAAAGGCCTTCTGAGCAGTAGGTAGAGGCAGTACACAGTTAAATGCACAGCTCTGAAGTAAGACAGTTGAGTTCTACTACCACTTAACAGCTCTAGGCCCTTAGACAAGTCACTTAACATTTTAAGTCTCAGTTTCCTAAACTGGGGGTAATAACGGTACTTGTCAAAGGTTTCATTTATTCAATAAATAGTAATTAAGAGTTTGAACAGAGCTAGACTCTAGAATACAACAGTGAACAAGACAGACATAGCACCTGCCCTCATGGAGCTTGAGATAACATAAGTGAAAAGCCTCAATGAACAGTACTTATCATCATCATCATTGTCTTCATTGTCGTCATCTTTAGCACAGTGGTAAAATGTTTAAAATATGGTCCAGTGAAAATAAACCACCTTAGCTGGTTTCCAAAAAATACTGACATGCCTCAAATCTGTGTCCTGGGATCTATCCTTTCCCTCTCTTCCAAAAATCTCATCCCATCCCACAAATTTAAATACTACCCAATTCAGTATCTCTAGCTCTAGGCTGAGTCTTCTAAACTCCAGATTCTATATCCAAGTGTCTACCAGATATCTCCATTTGCATTGTCTTAACGGGCATCTCAGACCTATAAATCTGAAATACAATTCTGGATTACCAATCCAACTGGATATCAACCAACCATATTCCTCCCTTGGTCTTTCCCCATCAGTAAATCATAAATCATTTATTCTCTCTCTCTTTTCTTCAACCTTTATATATCCGAATCATGAGCAAGTTCTTTTACTTTCACCCAAAAAACATATGCCAAATCCATTCACTGCTCCCCACTGCCCAAGCCATCATTCTAGTCCAAGCTCTGATTGTTTCTCACCTAGATTATCTCACTGCCATAGCACCTATGATTCCTTCTCCACAGAGCAGTGATCTCACAAAAAAATGAATAAGATCATATTATGCATACACACACACTGAGGCCCCATCCTATTTCCTTTCAATTTAAAACTCTCCAATGGCTCCCAAACACCCTTAAAATTTTGATGGTCTCCAAGGCATGCATGATCAAACCCCTTTCTACTTCTCTGTCTCATCTTATAAGCCCCTCCTGCCCCTCAGTCTCTACATCACAGTCACACCAACTGCCTTCCAGTTCCTTGTACACCACCCTCTCTAGTGCTTTAGGACAATGGAGCCCAAGAGAACTTTCTACACTGATGGAAATGTTCTGTATCTGCACATGTGACTATTGAGTACATAAAATGTGACTAGTGAAAATGAGGAACTATATTTTTAACTTAATTTAACTTTAACTTTGATTAGTATAAATGTACAAAGCCATACTCCTCCAACAAGCTATCATACTGGAAAGTGCAGGACTAGGACTTCTGCCTAGCCCTTTCTTCTGCCTGAACTATTTTTCACGCAGATCTTCACATGGATGGCTCTTTCTTATCCTCATGTCTCAGTTAAATGTAAGCTCCTCAGCAAGGCCTTTCCTGACCACATGACCCAAAGTAGCTCCCACTGACATTATCACTTCACCTTCTTTATTTTCATCAAAGTACATTCACTACTGCCTTAATAATTTGTTTCCCTTCTCCAAAGTAGAATATAAAATCCATGAAAGCAGGGACCTTGCCTATTCCATTCAATACTGTGTCCCCAAGATATAGGTGCTTGGTATAGTGTTTCCAATAAATGACTGATTGAATTGAATGAATGAGTAAGTGAATGACTAGGGGTCAAGACAGTAAAAGTAGGCTGGGAACAAATTATGGAGGATTTTGGAAGAAGGAAACGGTCCTTCAAATGTTTGCATTTCATTTATATGGGTACAGAGCTCTGCAGTATTCTTAAGTGCCCCCAGGGGACAGAGAGCCTAACTGGAGAACACAATGGAGTGGTGCACATACAAAGCAGGTCTCTATCCTCAGCTGACTTAGAATCAATTTTACAAAAACATTAGTGATGCAGACATGCAGATGCTCCTTACACGTGAGACATTAGGAAATCTCTCAAGAATGTATCTACATACATTCTACAGGCATACCTTTAGGGAGAAAAAAAGACTGAAAGGGGAGTTAGATAACCAAGTTCGTTTTGCAGTCTTTGGATCTACAACAGCAAACCAGGGCATTAATGTTATGTTAAACATTCTGCCAAGTTAAATACCAGTTTATAGTCATACTGTCCTATGAGAAATGTCATTCACTGGGTCATTTAGCAGAAAAGGGTGGAGGGAGGCAAAGAGGGAAGAAAGTAAATGATCTGCTTCTACTACCAAGTTCAAACATCCTAATATTCAGGAGATAGAGAAAGAACATAGCGTGGACAGAATTACTGACCAGCCCAAAATTACACCTAGACCAGTAAGTAGATGAAATTGATTTATTTGTTGTCACAGTTTCAGAGGGGAAAAAAAAGACTGGAATTTTAATGTATCTCCATTAAATGAAACTGCATGCTCTTCGAATTTTTTGCAGTAAAAGTTGTCTACCATATTTTAAGCTACTGAATATCACTACCACTTAATAAAATTACCTTCTTATAAAATGGAGATGTGGCAATAAAGTACACAACACATTCCATGGTCTATTACTAAGTCAGGATTTTAATCAGGAGTTTATAGCACAAATCTCTATAACAACATTTACTACTGCTGTTCACATTCAGAACTGGTGACCAATACAACCCAGGCCACACTAAAAAAAGAAACACTGCACATGAAGAAACAGCAAAGTTCGAACCAAAGGAAAGCCGCTTTGCCTTCCAAATCCTGATGCACTCATTTTTACAAAAATATCAGGAGCACTTACTTAGGTAAAAGTCACTATTTTCATAACCTAAATAATTTTCTTTAAAATTAAATTTCCTACCTTCACCCAGTGAGACCAATGTACTAATTAAATGTACACTTCTGTTCAAATTCTCTATTGGAACCACTGTAACTCCTCTTAAGCTACAGGAGTGAAACAACAGTTCCCAAAGCATAACTGTTAAGCCCACAACTGCCCCATTTCCCTGCCGGTTCCATTTTCAAGTGCTTCTCACTATTATCCTCTTGGATAATAGTGAGATTTCTCCACTGACATCAGGGCTAACAGTATAGGAAAAATTATTTAAAGAGCAAAAAAATTTCAGCTCTACACAGCACTCTCTGGGACACCTTTGACCGACAGACACCAGCTTTGTACAATAAGGATAATACATGGAATTATTTTCTGCTTTATCATCATCACCAACTTAGTGATTTTATAAATATTATCAATATGCCATAGGAAGATCAACTATCAAAACATAATACTATAATATTTATACACTGTAAACAAACAAACGGTATCTCCAAAAATTCATTTTTGCCTGTTTTTCTCATGTCCCCATGTACAATTCTTTTTAAGAAACATCTAGCTGTGCCTGGTATCAGGTAACTTTATTGAGTGACTAGACCTTGGTTGACCTGTCTCCATACCACAAAAATAATCTCTACTTCAGGCTCTGCCACGGCAAAGGCAGGTTCCCAAAGACATCCCTTGGTTTCCTGTGGATATATGAGGCACATGAGCACAAACTCACTCCCATCTTCATAGTAACAGCTTATCTCAATTACCATCAGTTCCAGCTATGTCAAAGAATATGGGTTTAGAAAACTTTAAGTAATGTGCTGCATTCCACTGGAAGAAAAGTAACTTGAAATGCAAGGCAACTCCTCAAATTCAGCATCCATCTCTAGTTCATCTTTATAATACACAGTACCTAGATTCCAAATTATTTGTGGAATAAATGAATAATCAACAATCACTGGCAAACATGCCATTTTATCATAAACAGTTGATATTTCTTTTAAATGTTTATATAAAATATTTTAAAGACTTTATCATCTCACTTTACATCAGAAGTTGGCAAACTTTTTCTGTAAGGGGCCAGAGAGCAAATATTTTAGGCTTTGTGGGCCACATTCAGTCTCTGTCATGTATTCTGCATTTTTGTTTGTTTGTTGGTTTACTACCCTTTAATGATGTAAAACCCATTCTCAGCAGGAGGGTTAGACAAAAAGAAGCCTGCAGGCCAGGACTTGGTCCTTAAGCCATAGTTTGCCCACCCTTGCTTTCACATAAACAAAAAAACCATAATTATAAACAGTATGGTCACACTTTGATAAAAAAAAAAATACTTCCAACTGTTTTGTGTAATTTTTTAAAATAAACTTTATTTTTTTTAAAGTTTTAGATTTACAGAAAAAATGCAAAGTTAGTACTGAGAGTTGCCATATATCCCACACTCAGTTTCCCCTATTAGTATGGTACACTTATTAAAATTAATAAACCAATACTGATACACTATTACTAACTAAAATCCATACTTTATTCAGATTTCCTTAGTTTTTACCTAATATCCTTTTTCTGTTCTAGAATCCCATCCAGATTAAAACATTACATTTAGTCCTTGCATTTCCTTAGCTGGGAGAGTTTCTCAGACTTTCCTTGTTTTTGAGGACTTTGACAGTTTTGAGAATTGGTCAGATATTTTGTAGAATGCCCCTCTCTTGGGATTTAGGAGGTGTTTTTCTAATGATTAGACTGGGGCTGTTATGGTATTTTGGGAGAAAGACCACAAAGATAAAATGCCATTGTCATTACATCATATCAAAGGTGTATCAACATGTCTTATCACTATTGATGTTTACCTTGTCACCTGGCTGAGGCAGTGTTTGCCAGATTTCCTCCAACTCCTTTTTTAAGAAACAACTAATAAAAATGGATTTAATTCTTAACATACATAACTAGCTAAAAGGAATAGCTTTTCAACATCAAATCATTTTTAATAAGCCAATGTATATATACACCACACATTATGATTACCTATCTATGTGATTTATATATCATACTTGAGACAAAGATTAATATATACTTTACCCGTATATTCTATTTTTAATTCCCCTCAACTGTTTTCCTCCTGAGTGTTGAGGAAGAAGACTGAATATACAGATAAAGAAGGCTGAATATACAAATAGATAAGGATAAAAAGAAAATGCAATGGACAATACTCTAACTTACTTTCACTTTTTTAATAGTGATTGTAAGTAAGCCCAGCTGGGACCAAATCTTATCCATCTTCACATCTCCCAGAGTCCAGGGTACCTAGCTGGCTGACACAATAAAAACTGTTGATTAATTTCTATCTACAATGTCAGTCTTAAAATCATGCTAAGCAGTAAGATATGGGAAAAAGGCAAGAGCAACATGAGACTAAAAGGAACTTATTTCTCTAACCTAACTTTTCCTTCTCCATCAACTAATAGTGAGAGTACACAAAAAGGTGAGAAAAGTAGCAACAGCTATAAAAAGCTAGAATAAAGGGAGAAAGCTTGAGTCGAATTAAGGCTACCAAAACACTCTTAAGAGGGAAATGCAAATCAAAACCACAATAAGATACCACCTCAAAAAAAAAAAGAAAGAAAAGGTAAAAAGTGTTGGTGAAGATGTGGAGAAACTGGAACACTCATACACTGCTGGTGGAAATGTAATGGTACAGCCACTGTAGAAAACAGTTTGGCAGCTCCTCAAAAAGTTAAACACAGAATTGTCACATGACCCAACAATTCCACTTCTAGGTATATGAGGGCACTTCAAAAAGTTCATGGAAAAATAGAATTGAAAGATAATAGGAATCTTTGCATGAATTTTTTAAAGTACTCTCATATACTAGAGAACTGAAGACATACATTCACACAAAAAGTGTATAAGAATGTTCATAGCAGCATTATTTATAATAGCCAAAAGGTAGAAACAACCCAAATGCCCATCAGCTGATGAATGGATAAACAAAATATGGTATGTCCACACAATGGAATATTATTCAGTCATAAAAGGAATGAAGTACTGATAAATGCTACAACATGGATAAACCTTGAAAACACTATGCTAAGTGAAAGAAGTCAGACACAAAGAGACACATACTGTCTTAGTCCATTTATATGAAACATCCAGACAGGCAAATTCAGAGACAGAATGCAGATTAGTAGTTGCCAAAGGCTGTGGAGATGGGAATAGAATGGGAAGTGAGTCTTTGATGGGTATGGAGTTTATTTTGGGAATGATAAAAATGTTCAGGAATTACATAATGGTTATGATTGCACAACATCGTGAATATACTAAAAACCACTGAATTGTACACTTTAAAATGGTTTAAATGGTGAATTTTATGCTATGTGATTTTTATCTTAATTGAAAAAATAAAATAATTGGGGAAAAAACACTAAAGACACTGAAAACATTCTGAAGTCATATTTTGGTAAATCATTTTTAACCCACAATTTATATACACACTGTGCCTTTAAAAATCCCTTTGCTGTTCTACATACTTCTGTGGGAATTTTTCCAATAACAGGAGTTTCGGAAATGGATGAAGAAATTAGACCAAAATTCTAACAAGAGGTTAGTTCAACCAATTTCCTTCAAGTTCATAGGACCCGGGCATACACAGGCTTAGGGCCTACTCAAGGAATTACAGCGTATCAGAGCTAACACTGTTTCCTGCTATTTCAGTAACTCCCACATCAGCAAGATGAAGTTGGTCATACTTTGTACAGTGATAGCCTCATTTTCCTACAGACATTTACTCAAGACAATTAAGCAAGTGCCATTTACGAGGCAATACAGGGCCAGGCAGTGAAGGGCCTACAGGCAGCTTCCACACTTTTCCTAGAGTGCCAGGGCTTCCTCTCATTAAGTTTAAATACTGGCTTGCTTGAAGGCCACATGTCACAATGGCTGACTATGTAACTGACAACTTAGTGAGGTGCAGCTCAAAACGAGTAACATATTTATAAATAATAGTCTTTCTTGAAAGAGCCAGTATTGTCCTGAGTATTCCAACAAAACTAAACCACAAATTATGCACTATTAAAGTCACTGAACAAATCTTAGTTATACCAAGCAACTACTACTTACTCCAGCAAGCATTATAGCAAACTGTGTTGAAAACAAGAAATATTTCTTTTGGAATTTTTGGAAGACAGCATCATTTAGTTTAAATTAGTGCTTCCTAGTGGGATTTTTAAAAATCCTCTTTTAACAGCCTCTTCACCTTCAAATACCATAATCGCTCAAATAATTCACAGTAACCACTTGGCACCCGGACTCTAAGTCTGCTGGAAAGGAACAATTTCCAGCAATTATGACAATGGAAGCTGTGAATAAGACTACCAGAGCTGATTTGTTTTCTTTGCTCTTATAAGTAGTTCACATATTTATACTAATACCCAAAATGTAGCAGCTCAATTCTCATTTTTTTTAATCTAACTGGAAAATCTATTGTCTTTTGGCTGTTAGTGGTAATGGGCATATTTTTGAAAGCCCAACAGTAAGAAATTGGACATAAGAGTAGATCAACTAATATTCTTTCATTAATTTAACAAACTGGCTTCATTAACTGACCCAACCAACACTCATTTAACATCTTCCATGTACAAAGAATACAAAAAGCAGTAATAAGCAATTAGGATTCTTGAGGAGTTTACACTCGAGCAGTGGGTTGATAAAAATTACTTACTTTGACTTTGAAAGAAAGACAATACAGAGTTCCTCAGATCCTAATCATGTGCCACAAACTGAGTGTGGACAGCCAAAAGTTAACTGTGACATCAATGATACACCCAGCTGTCATCTCCTTCCTTCTCACTCTCATCCTTCCCCCTCCATTCCCCCACCTCCACCCCCAGGATTCTTTCTCTTTAATTAGAAGGTATAGGTTGCTCAACATCTGACCCTAGCCATAAGCCACAGATTAGGGTCTACCAGTAGGTTTTAATGTAAAGTCATTTTGCACGGTGGTAAATCTTTTAAGTTCAACTAGACAAAGTTATTGTACCTCTGGGTAACATTCAATGCAAAGACAGAAAATGAACAAGGGCTGGCCAGTTAACTCAACCTGGTTACAGTGAGGTATTGGTAACACCAAGGTCTAGGGTTTGGATCCCCATACAGGCCAGCTGCCCCCACCACCCGTCTCCACCCCCCAAAAAGCAAAATTCTACTGGGAGTTCGTAAAAACACTCACTCTGTCTTTGAGACCTGCCCATCTTAGCTGCTACTTTTCAAGAGGCACAAGGAATCCATCCTACCTCTTTCTCCTATGTTAAATGTAGTTGTTTTTTTTTAAGCACCATACCATTTGGCCATGATCTATGGCCCACCATAAACACCAACTGGTGTGGTCAAAGGGTGTCTTTCCATGGTGAGCAAAAGAGGTGAATGAGGGGGTAAATCTGCAAAATAACGTTGGTGGGGTGTGGGCCCACTGCAAGAGCTAAGGAATCAGACAGGGAGATTTCCCCAGGATCAGACTGGTCAATCAGCTTGAAAAATCCACACAGTACAAAGGGGTTCTGCCCCTCTGTGAACTCGACCCAAAGTCCCAGGTGTCGAGGCAGTCTATAGGAATGATTAAGGACACAGGCTCTAGATTAGAACTTCAAATCCTGGCTCCACATTTAACATCAATGGCAACTTCTCTGCGACTCAATTTCCTCATCTGTAACTGGAAGATAACAATACCACCCACCTCATATGACTAATGGGAGAATAAAATGAGATCACAGTTAAAGAACTTAGCACAGTGGCTAGCACACAATAAAACAGAGTAAATATGTGCTAGTACACTTACTATTCCCAGGGGTTACCTGAAATCAGTTCCTAAATCGGAATGTCAACACTAACACTACAACTAATACTATTGGGCTGGGCTCTAATTATGGTCCCACAAACACCCCTATGAGATAGGTGGCATTATCCTGACTTTAGAGTTGAAAAATGGAAGTTTAGAGGGATTCAGAAACTAATCTAAACTTACTCAGTTAACGAGTGGTGAAGCAATAAAAGCTTTGATCACATCCCAGCAAAGTTTGCATTATGTCATTGTATTAACCCATTTTCTATCACTTATAACAGAATACCTGAAACTAGGTGATTTATAAAGGAATGAAATTTATTTCTTACAGTCTGGAGGCTGAGAAGTTCAAGGCCCTTGGGGCACATCTTGTGAGGGCCTTCTTCTTGGTAGGAACTCTTTGCAGAGTCCCAAGATGGCACAGAGTATCACATGGCAAGAGGTCTGACAGCATGTGTAATGTGTTCACTTGCTCTCCTTATAAAGACACCAGTGCCCCTCCCATGATAACACACTTATCCATTAACCCATTAATCCAAGAATGGATTAATCCATTTATGAGGGCAGTGCCCTCACAATCCAATCACCTCTCAAAGGCCCACACCTCTCAACACTGCCACACTGGGGATGGAGCTTCCACATGGGCTTTGGAGGGCACAAACATTCAAACTATAGCAGTTACCTACATCCAAAAGCTTAAAAGTATTGTTAAATAATGCTTCAGTATTCTAGCATCACCACATGTTGAATGAAATTATGTTCCTGTAAAATCCTCCAGCCTCTCCCCACTAAATCATCATAATTAACTACACAATCAGAAGTACTTGACAAATTCTGATAGACTATCAAAATCACAAAATTCTTTTTCTTAACATAATAACATAACAAATATGACTGAGTAAATCATCATGACCATTTTAATTAAATGGTCTTAAAAGTTCAAAAGTACTGCAGACCCATAGTATATCAAGTCATTTTTCTTTCAGGATTTGTAATTCGATCCTACAGAAGAATCCACACTCCAGTTGGCCTGCGCAACATCTCTCTTTCCATATGTTTCATAAGTGTGTGACAAAACTGACAAGAGTTAACAATTACTACAAATATCCTCGCCCACCATCTCTTACATTATTTAGGAAGACTTACAGTCACTTAATTGCCCTAAAAAAAACATAATCAGATTTAAATTGAGAATGTCATGGTGACACTGATCTCACAGAACATCTCTTAAAATTCTAATACTGAGGGCCGGCCCAGTGGCGCACTGGAGAGTGCGCCGCTTGGGAGTGCGGCGGCACTCCCGCCGAGGGTTCGGATCCCATGTGGAGACCGGTTCCCGCTCACTGGCTGAGTGCGGTGTGGGCGCAACACCGAGGGTTGCGATCCCGTTGCAGGTCCCCAGTACGAGCGCGACACCGAGGGTTGCGATCCCGTTACCAGTCAGTAAAAAAGATAAAAAAGAAAAAAAAAATTCTAATACTGAGATCCAGGAATATTTATAATCAGTCAAATTTATATCTCCAAATACTTAAAGACCCAACGGCTTCAAGGAAAATTGGAATAATAAGCCATCTTAGTCACAACTGTTTGTCCCCATCAAATGAACTGGTTACACAGTATGCTGAAAACAGAGTTCACAACAATGGCCAATCCATTAAGAGTTTAAAATAAAGGATATGTTTGACTTGCGTAAGAAGTAGTGATATGGATAGGCCAACTCATAATTTTACTTCACTTTCTATTTGATTTGCCCAGGGATTACATATTCTTGTAACCCTTTTTGGTAAACACAAATAAAACAATATAATAAAACTTGTAAACTGAAACAGAAAAGAACCTAAAATGCTTAACTATTTCAGGAATTTATTGCAATTTCAATAACCTGAAATTCTGAGTATTGGAAAGCAGAAAGAAATTACCACACAACTGTAGAAGTCAAGTATTTATACAGGTGCCTTAAAAGCCACTGTTAGGTACACACCATCAGCACTGACATTTACTATCTGTTAAGTAGTTTCAAAGTGCAATGGTATAAGTCAAATAACTGGCTAGAAGCGCGAGGTTTATGACAACTAACATGTCTGAAGAGACTGTAAAGGTGTGATGCTTGTCATAACTTTCATCAGGCCAGCAACAGGCAGCCAGACACAGGTGCCTTTTCTCATTTCAGGAGGGAAACCTAAACCGATACCATCATGGATAATTTAACAAGGATTGCTCCATAAATTTATAATGTCACTTATGTCTTTCTTATAATTGCTTTTTAAAAGGAACTGAGAATATAAAATAAGAACCTATTTCAGCCTCAAATTCAGAAAATGTAGGATGTTTAATAGGTGAAGCACCTAAAAAGATTATAAACCATTAAGGTCACATTCCATAAAAAGCCGGAAAGAATGTTCAAAATGATAAAATTCCAAGTGTTGTAGTTATCCTTAATGTTATATTATTTAAATTTACAGTTAGGAATATCTTATTATTCTCATAATAATCCTAATCCTAAGAAATTTTCCTTTTAAGTGGAAAAAAAAAAAAAAAAGAGAAACAACACTTGTGAATGTTCAACTAAACTTCAGCTCCTGAACTTTTTTAGATGATGATTTTGTTAGGCTTTTCCTTTCCACCTCCAGGCGGGTATAAAATATGTGCTGAGAACTAAAAAAAACAAAAAAACAACTGGCTAAGCTCAAGTCTGGGTTCTTCAATACCCAAGGTTCAATTCCAGTGTCCCTTTCACCCCTTCTTACTTCAAATTAGTATCTGCCTTTTCAAGGTTTGAGAGTCAGTTGAAGTTTTCAGGGGAAGACTAACACTACTCAGTAAAAACCCAAAACAAGTGCTTCTAAAATCTGAGGGACAAAGACAGTTACACCCAGTACCAGGGCACAGCGAAAAAGAAATCCCTACCCACACTCAGGGGCCCTGGCCTGTGCCTGGCTGAGGGCACACCTGATAAAGAACTTGCAGTCAAGGCTTGGGAGCCAAGGACGACCAGGGAGATGCCACAGGTTGCCCGGATGGCCAGTTCCCCACTCTGCATTTAGGCTTCCTCTCGAGGCCACAGCCCATCCCCACCTCCCAGAGGCCGAAGGTACCCTCAAGCCTCAATGAGGGCAACTTCAAGCGGAGGCGAGGTCGGAACAAGACGCGTGTGGCCCCTCTGGGTTCGTTAACCGGACATGGAGTGCCAGCTCAGGGCACCAATACCACCCTTCTCTCCCGGCCGGGAGTGTCTAAAGGTCCGGGTGGGGCGTCGGGAAGGGGGTGGGCAAAAGGGCCCTGGAAGGGGCGGCTCAAACTGGCCCCTCCAGGGAGCCTCGCCGGCTGACGCAGCCCCGCCCAGAGCGGACGGTCCCGGGCCTCCTT